>NC_092251.1:2940000-3037500 GCF_036320965.1 Panulirus ornatus | reverse complement strand
CTCATTTCCTCCTATCACCATACATCCTCCATTTTTTAAACAGCCCACGTCATCCACGAGCCTCTCCCTTTCGTCTCTCTTTTTCCTTCTCTCTTTCTCTCTTCGTCTTCAGCTCTTCATTCGTTCTTTCCTCTCTAATTCTAGTTTAAGGCCTCTCTCTTTCTTACAATATTTTTATCTTTTTTCATCTTTCAAAAATCATATTTGTGGATGTTGTTTTTCCTGATTCTCTATTTATACATATTTTTTTTTCTGTTTCTTTCTTCCTTTCATGCAGCAAATATCTATCTGCCTCTCCTTTGTCTCCTTTCTAAATCTTTTCCAGCCTTACAATTTAGATAAAGGATCTACGAATGACCAGAAGAAAAATAAGATTACTGATATTATCCATATGTTTCCAGGGAAAAATAAGAATCTACACAACAGCGACACTGTTTTCAGAGAACTGCAAGACAAATTTAAGTTTTCACTTTACTCTGTCATTCATACTATTCGATCTTGTTCATTCGTTATTCCTTTTGCCTAATGGTTGAGTAAAACTCGGTTGCACACTCTCAGATCCTTCCTCTAATTTCAGAACAATAAACTTCATTTGATATAAAGACAGAAGACACAGACACCCACCAGCCAAAGCCTAAGCCGAACGCCGAGACCCGCGAAGATGACGAATCACTGATGAGAGGAAAGCCCCCGGTGATTGCCTGGCTCTAGCGAAGCGAACGACACCAACACAGAACCCACGGATATTGGGGTGAGCGGAGGAAGGGGTGAACGGAGGGAGGAGAGAACAGATGGAGGGGAGAACGGAGGGAGGGGTGAATAGAGGGAGGTGCGAACGGAGGAAGGTTCGTTCTCCGTATGCCTGGATATTCACAACGGGGGAATATGGATGATGGTTGTAGGGTTTCAATCTCTCCGTGTCGTCAGAGGGTTTGAGAAAGTGTGAGGCAATCGAGGAAGAGAAGAGGAGACAGACGAAACGAAAGCCAAGGACTTGGAAGGAGAGAGAGAGAGAGAGAGAGAGAGAGAGAGAGAGAGAGAGAGAGAGAGAGAGAGAGAGAGAATCATTTCGGATACAACACAACAGGAACATCTACCTCCACATAACGTATACAATAGACCCCAAAACCTTGAAGAACATGGGAAGGGCCGATAAGCTTGGACAAATACCTAACCCCGTGTGATTAATAACAATTAGTAGCACGCTATAATTAGTGATGATACATTGGCTCCAATATTTTGAAGGGCGAAAGCCAGTCTGGGATGGTTTATTGCCTAGCATTATTTACATCACACATAATACATGGCCTTTGGCCAATATTTTTTCATTGGCAATATATTACACATACATTAAAATTTCCAACACTTAGTGGCAGTCGCCATCGATTTGTTAATGCTCTAAAGTCTCATAATTCAAAATAAAATGGGTTAATTTTGCCTTACAGGAAGATATATTAATAAGCAGTGGATTGCAATGTGCGTAAATACGTTAATACGATATATACTTCAGCCACCTCCACCTTCCCATTTTCTGTACTTTGTTAAGGTCATATTTTCTTCCGAATTTACGGAAATCTACGCACAGTAATAAATGGAAATAACACCAATAATCATTAAATATTACGAACATAAAGATATGTGCACGAACACGTGACAATTTCGTGTCCTCCATCACGATTAATATAACAGTGCATGAAAATAACGTTATATCTACATACATGATAACAATGATAATCAAATGACTAATAACAAAAATCAGCGGGCATTCTTATTACTTCCAAAATCGACTGTCTTTCTGTATTTCAAACCTGCATCAAACAAAGGCACACGGTGTTCAGTCTTGTCTAATCCATCACAACATCCTTAGAATCGACATTTCTGCTGTACTGAATGATCAGTTGTACGTAAACCTACTGGAAAAATACAAAAGGACGCGGCAAATGAATATAACTGGGGATCTATTCCCTATCCGTCTCTATCAACACACTTGCCAGGGTCGACATTTTTCCTCATTAATAGATTCCAATTATGATCTCTTATGATCGTGTTGGTCGGGACCCTGAAGGGTCTTCCTTATGACCACAACCCATTCGTCTCCAGGCAGTATCCCTTGGCTCTTCAGCCCACCCTACTGTTAACTCCTGACACCTTGGGGGGAAAAAAAACTTCCTATTGACCTATTAATATCGTGACGTCCAGAGATAAAGAACTCCCCCACGTCCCTCACTGTCCTACCTACAGTGTAATAATTTCCTCTTAATGGGCTCTTGGATACCTCGGAAAAGGTTTCATTATTCTGTGGGATGAGGAAGAGGAAGAGGAGGAGGTGGAGGTAGAGGAAGGGTTGTTAATGGGAGAATGAGGGTTGGAGAGGGGTAAAGGAGGTAGGCGCAGGACTGGATAATCTATGATGAAGGGAGTGGTTACTGAAGAATGGATGGGAAGAAGACAGAAGAGACGCTAGGGGTTAACACAGAGCGATGTTACTCATTACTTACTTATTGGGTCAGTTTTGCTTTTCAGACCGGTCATTAAGAGAGTCTCTCAAAACTGTAGGAGGCCCACACGATCTAGATGAGATTTGATTCCGTTTCACCTTTGTATAGTCATAGGATACTCATATATGAAATCCGATCCTATTGTTGGCATAATCATTAATTCCTTGACAATTTTTCTGAGAGAGATAGAGAGATGGGGGTTGTCGTGACTATAGGCAAGTCCTATTTGTGGATAAAACTAAAAATTAACTAACTCTAAGAAAATGTACCATCAAATTTCCATACTCTCGTTTTATAGTATGCATATTAGGCAGAAAAAATCTAATTAACAAAATTAATGCCGCAGCCTTAACATGCTATCAAATCTACATAAATATTATCGTTAATTTCATATCAAAGGCAGAAATGCAAAGCCTGAAATTACGAAAGCTACCACCTTCAGTATCGTGTACTATCTTTTTTTTTCTTTCACATAAAGGTGTTAAGTGATTTTTCTTTGTACCTTCAGACGCCTAATGGTACTATTTATCTTCCCCTGGTACTTTGCTCTCGCCTAGTGTAACCTACGCTTTAATTCTCCTTTGCACTGGCCAGCTGTATATTTGCTATCCGCCGGTCCTGGATGATTTCCTCTCCGCGTCACAAAACTCTGTCAAGAGATTTGTTTGTTCCTTTCCTTAGTTCATTTATTCTGAGGTGTGTCTTCATGACTTACACATCCGTAGTACACTCTTCTATGCCTAACTCATGCGACTCTAAGCCTGCGCTACGGTTAGACGCTGGGAGATGATGTCCTCCTTCGGAGTGACAAAATCTTCGACGAGAATGAACTTCTGTTCAATCAACAAACTCACCAGTTTTCTTTTTGATAGCAACGTAAATTCATGCAGGCGGAGCCCGGTAACACGGTAATATCATATATATATATATATATATATATATATATATATATATATATATATATAAAGTGTGTTGACCACACATCTGCTATAAAGAAGTTTTAGCTTCACTTTGTGATATTTTTTAGCAGCGTTCTGTGAAGCTCTACGTCACACTATCCCTATCTCTTTTCTCTTCCCTATTCGACTGTAAACTCTGAAGATTATGTAGATCAATACAAGTGGTACTACTGTACTGCTGCTTAGTATTATATAGCAACCAGGTGTGCACCGTGTTAACTGGTGTGCTCGACAATCCTATGGCTCATCCAACCCTGGGGGAACTAGATGTACCTTGAGGTAGTTTGAATCAACAGTGGGTTTCCTGGTCTTTCTTCTTCAAGCGAATGATGATTACCCTTCCCGACCAACTCGCCAACCTTAAACACTGTGTCGTCTTCTTACGCCCATCTCTCTCTCTCTCTCTCTCTCTCTCTCTCTCTCTCTCTCTCTCTCTCTCTCTCTCTCTCTGTCTGAGCGCACATCCGCAAACTGCCTTCAGGGACAAATAACTGATACCCATAACCATCACATGTAACAGGTAATACTGTACACTATAAGGGAAAGTTATCACAGAATTTATTTCAAGACCAGTCGATTCAGTTATTGTGTTCCCGTCTCTCTCTCTCTCTCTCTCTCTCTCTCTCTCTCTCTCTCTCTCTCTCTCTCTCTCTCTTTGAGCAAGCGTCCTCTCAATACCGATTTTACCGATTGACATATAATCGCCAGTTGCTTATTAAAGTTACTACAGTATGGCGCATTACTTACGTGTCATAGAGTAAAGGGAAGGGAGGGAGATGGAACAGGAGGTATTGTGAGGTATTGTGAGGCAAAAGGGAGCGAGATGGGCGTGTGGTCCCCATACCTACCCTAGCTGTAGCCTCAGGATGTTTTCTTTTTTTTCATTTTGGTCGACCCAGACGGACTGATAATGACAAATTGTTTGAAGGGATTAACGACGCACTCCGCCACCACTACGACCTCTGTGTCACAATCGTTAGTTCCCATCCCGCACAAGACCCCTCCTAAAAAAACTCTCACGTTGCCACAAACCCGGCACGAATTTTCTTTTCATCAGCTCCACATTCAAAGAATTAATGGGTAAATGGTTCGTAAATGAACCCCAGAAAAACGGCAGGGTTTGCCTAGGGCCAGAACGTCTGTCTGGGGGGCTGAGCGAATTGAACGGGAAACTATTGGTCATTATGTTAGTGGTGGAGTGAGGTCTAGGACAGACCTCGTTAACTGCCCAGGGGTCTGTGCTCTTACCTTTCTCCTTACCAGGATGGTAGGAGGAGGAGAGGGAGGAAGAGGAGCAGAAATTCGGTGAGGTACGTAAAGAAAAAGAAGCGAGAATGACGAAGATCAGAAAAAGCAATGGAAGAAGGAGGAAGTGAGGAGAGAGAGAGAGAGAGAGAGAGAGAGAGAGAGAGAGAGAGAGAGAGAGAAGAGAGAGAGAGATTGGAGATAGGATGGGTAATAACAGAAGACTCGAGAAGGAACGAGTGGGGAAGGTTAGCAGCCAAGACGGGAGGGGGGGCACTGAGGGTGCAAGTGCGGCAGCAGAGTCAGGACAGACCGTGGGAGAGTCGAAGGGCGGGAGTAAGAGAACAAGGGGAGTGGGGGGGGGGGGGGAGAACAGCAGCAGCAGCAGCAGGAGACTAAGGAGGGACTGAGGAAGGCAGGACAGCGTTAAGTGTGGAGGAATCCAAATGACCAGAAGCCAGCCATGGCGTCTGTCTCTCATAAGGTCGTCTCAGGCAGGATTCTAATGAAGGATAATTCACTATATAAACAAACAAGATTCCTGTGGTGACGCTGCCGGGCAGCCGAGCGGCCCGCGCCTCTTGCCGCCGGGATAAAGGATTAGATGCAAGGACCAGATGAAGCAGCCGGCAGCAAGGGACAATTGCGCAAGACTAATCGCAGAGATATGTCCCAGGGGCCAGCATTAGAGACGAGATAGCAATGGAGATAACAAAATGCAGCCTCAGGGATCTGCTGCAGCCTCAGGGACATGCTGTATTCTCAGGGATCTGATACAGCATCAGGGACCTGACGTAGCCTTAAGGGACCTTTCACAGCCTTAAGGACCTGATGCATACTCAGGGTCTCGCAACAAGGCGCGGGCGTGTACTACAAGCATCAAAGGAATGTATCTGATGTTGTCATGATATCAGCAGTTTGCCCGACAATGTTCATCCTCCATTAAGATAACTCGAGAGGATATCTTTATGAAGAGAGACTGGAGAAAATTGTCCCCGTACATTCAGCTATGGGACGATATTTCATTATGGACACTCTTGCCATAACTTGTTTTATATATCACTTGGGACAATCATAACTTATTTTTGCCATTTCTCCTCTAGAGATACCCAGAAAGGAATTACAACCAGAAAGTTTTTCCTCTCTCTCCGTGGTGTATATCTCACATTGTTGTTCCTCTTCTTCAGCCAGGAACAGAATATCTTATTAGGGATGTAAATGGAAAGATCCCTGGAAATCGACAGGCAGAGATACAACTGAGAATTATATGATCAATACATCATTCATGCAAAGTTATGATGCGGTTGAGTCTCTCTCCATGCAGATAGAGCCATTATAGATACTTGAGTTGAAATATTTGCTATGGGAAACATACTACCACTGATAACTGAATCATAACCATTTACAATTACAGCAAATACTTCTTTGAGAACGATAATTTGTTTTCCTATGTCCAACAATATGCATTGTGGAGATTATGTCTATCAGAATGTGCAGCAGAGCTTACAAATTTCTGATGCACTGTTTCTAGGATTACTACAATACAGGTGCTTTTATGACTTTAATGATGTATATGCCTAAGGATGTTAAAGGCATACATTCTTGATCTATTGGGGATCTAACTTGCAAGAAGAAAGATATGCAACGAAGAGCGGGGGTCTCAAGAGAGTGACTTACAAAACCCTGATACACTTAAGGACTTAGAGCCCCAGTTATGATAACAATCAAGACGTGCCGTCCCTGAATGAGGAGGGCGTTCTCTACTTGACAGACCGGGTGTCTACGGGTGCATGTGAGACCGCTGTCTGGGACTGCGTGTCTCGTTACATTAGGGTGTGTGTGTGTGTGTGTGTGTGTGTGTGTGTGTGTGTGTGTTTCTTTGGGGTCGTGTGTTGTCTCTGGGTGACTATGTTTTGTTAGCGTTTTTTTTTTCTTTTTGTGTGTGTGTGTGATATAGTGCTGCCTGTGTGTAATTGTGTTTTGTTGGGAAGAGAGCGCGTTGCCCATGAAGTGTTGCGCTGGGTGGTTGTGTTGCATAGTGTTGCATAAATATGTTTAGGGTTAAGGGATCTTTTAGAGTATACATCTAGTCCTCAGGGGGATCCTATATGAATATGGAAAGCGCCATCTGTGGGTGTGTTCCCCAAAGCTCAATGCGTTCTCTGGGTGGGGAAACGCGTGTGTTCTGAGGTCAGTTTCATCCCTGATATTCGTTTTGTTTTGAGAGCATCATGCTCTCAAAGGCTAACCACATTCCTTTGAAGATGAGTGTGTGTGTGTGTGTGTGTGTGTGTGTGTGTGTGTGTGTGTGTGTGTGTGTGTGTGAAGAAAAAAATTCTCTCGCCAGACTTCACTGTATTTTTTAATGTCTATGTGTTCTCCAGACATGACTGTGTGAATTTCATAACTGGATATCAGTGAATTCTTTGGTGGGTATATATAATGATGTCGCTGCAGCCAATTTTGTGTAAGTACATACAAGTGGTGAGCTCCTTGCCCTGCCAGCACGACAAAATCTCGTCGCTGGTACTTGTAGGTAGGCATGTAGGGATGTACAAACGTACATACCTACCTACCTACCAACATAAATAAGATTCTTCTCAGCCCGCATCTTGTATTACAATATATTCCACGATACCAGCCATATATCAAATTTGTACTTGTTTGCATCTGGATGCTCTATTCTGAATTTCATTTCATATTCTATATATCTCATATTAATAATACCTGGCTATAGTGAAAGCTTGTGTCGAAAATCTTTATCAATTACAGAAATATATAGTACTTTAGATCTAGCCCTAACAAGATCATCTTAAACTTGAACCGATAAAGGTAAAGGTTACATTTCAACCCAGGTAATAAAACAACAATCGTAATAATATTCACGCGTTTTTTCCTTCAACAAACATTAGGCAATTAAGCCGTAGTAAAACACCTTTTTCTCGCAATTTTAAGAAGTGTTTGCTGCCGGCAGCGAGAGAGAATACATTCAGGTAAACAGATTAGAAATGTTTACTTCTATGAAGGTTTTTACCTAATGATACGGAATCACATAAACAAACAGCATATCAGTCTTGATCATATCTCTCTCTCTCTCTCTCTCTCTCTCTCTCTCTCTCTCTCTATATATATATATATATATATATATATATATATATATATATATATATATATATATATATATATGTAAACAGTTTGGTTTCGTAGTTTTTCAGATTTCTAAGCATATATCTAATGCGATAAATTGTTATACATTAAATAATTAAATGAAAATTGAGTCAAGTTCAGTCGTGCTCTATAATGATGATATTAACATTTTCAAGGAGGTAAAATGTAATGATTCGTCTTTATTCGGATCTGTATTCTCAATTTACATCCTCACTCCACTTACAGTTCGTAAGTGATCTCACCGAGTAATAAGGCAATTGTGACCAGTCTTTCAGAAATACATTTCACGCATGTTTCTCGGTGTTTACAGGAACAGCGACGATGCCTGTGTCATTCAAAACTCCAGTGAGACGCCTTTCGCGAATTTCACTCCCGCCCCAGTCGCCCTAGGGACCATCCATTATTACTCCATACACTCCCATTCCAAGACACCTGTTAGGCAGTGTGTCCATCCATCAGTACACGCTCTCACTCGCTTCGTAAATAGCCACTTGAGCGTCTATCAATTCTCCGGCGGCGCATGTTCGTCAGTGAGCAATTGTGAGCGGTCCATCGATAACCCAGACAGTCGCACACTCGTCTCAGGATCGTCCAAGAGACGCTAATGTCCCCATGTCGGGAGGGAGCCGATAACGATCCCAGCCCTGCGCAGCCAACCTCCAAACATTTGTCGCTATCGCGAGGTCCTTTGTGGGGCCAATTAGAGAGGCTTTGTGGAGGGTGTGATGTGAGGAGGACTCAGGTGGTCAGGGACCTACACTCGTCTATACAGAAGGCTCTTCCTCTTCCTTCTCTCTTACCCCAACACACCTGGAAGGATTTGTCCTCCTCTCTTACCACCCTCACCTTGTCCTCCTTGCTTCCAGCTTGCTCATTTTCTTCCTTGATTACTTTCTTCTCTTGTCCTTCAGCCTTGGATGTGGAAGTATTAGCTTTACAGCGTCAAGTTGTAAATGAGAAGGAGAGTAAGAAGAATCAGATAACGGATGAAACAAGAAGGATGCAGGAGGATAGACTGATGGAGAAGGAAGCAAATGATAATGTGTACGAAACAAAGAAGAGAAGATAGAAGACAAGAGAATACTTAGGCCAACAGCAATGATACAAAAAAAAAAGTAGGGGAGACGAAGGAAAAACAAAATGAAAATAAGACAAATAATGAAAAACAAAAGACAGAATGAGGACGACAATATCCATGGGAAGATAAACGAGAAGCAAGTGATGAAGGTCGGACGAGGAAGCAGATGCTGGCGATGGAAAACCCCAGCGCACGCTTAACGTCGAAGAAGTCACTGGAGCATCTAATTAGGAACGGAGATTGCCCGTCCAAACTCCGGGGAAAAAACCGGACGTCTAATCAGACGCGCGACTAAGGAGATCGACGTATTTCCCTCACCTCGGAGGACATATCGTTGCCTCCTAATTCATGGGTCTAGCCCAATACACTCCTCCACAGCGTCACACGAGGGTCGCTGTGCGCTGACTTCGCTTAGCCTTGTACTCTGTCACTAGCTGATATTTGTCAGAATTGTAATCAGTAATGAAGATAATAAGATGATAAAGATAATGATCATTTTAATAACATTACCACTACTAATACTAATACTTGTACAACCGCTACTACTACTAATAATAATATAATAATAATAATAATAATAATAATAATGGAAAATACATGTAGTAATAAAGAAAATATAATAAAAATGTATAGAAACATACAATAAATGTAATAATGACAATAATAATAAGAAACAGCCTCACCAACAACAAAACGAGCATCAACAAAAGCACCATCAACAACAACAACAACAACAACAACAACAACAAACACCACCGTGGCCCCCTGGCGGTAGAGTATCTAACTTTCTCTATATTTCTTCCAAGTGTAAATTGATGGGCCGTTGTTTTGTTTCACAGGAGAGGGATTTTTATTTCAATTTACCGTTAATATTATAAACTGCCCAATAGATACGGAGGGAATGTGGCAGTTCTGAATATTTTCCATCTAAATTGTCGGAATTTTTTTCGAGCATCGAATTTTGGGGCGATTGAATATTTTCGCATAAACGAGGTCTATTCCCTGAGCCGTTAGTGTTTATATTGTTATGAGATAATGAGTCTTGTTACAGTGAACATAGTAAATGACATACACGCATATATATATATATATATATATATATATATATATATATATATATATATATATATATATATATATATATATATATTGGACTTTCTTCTTTCACACACTTTACCAAACTCAGTCACCAGCTTCTGCAGTTTCTCACATGAATCAGCCACCAGCGCTGTATCATCAGCGAACAACAACTGACTCACTTCCCAAGCTCTCTCATCCCCAACAGACTTCATACTTGCCCCTCTTTCCAAAACTCTTGCATTCACCTCCCTAACAACCCCATCCATAAACAAATTAAACAACCATGGAGACATCACACACCCCTGCCGCAAACCTACATTCACTGAGAACCAATCACTTTCCTCTCTTCCTACACGTGTGAAAGAAGAAAGTTAAGAGTAAATGTGAATAAGAGCAAGGTTATTAGGTACAGTAGGGTTGAGGGTCAAGTCAATTGGGAGGTGAGTTTGAATGGAGAAAAACTGGAGGAAGTGAAGTGTTTTAGATATCTGGGAGTGGATCTGGCAGCGGATGGAAACATGGAAGCGGAAGTGGATCATAGGGTGGGGGAGGGGGCGAAAATTCTGGGAGCCTTGAAGAATGTGTGGAAGTCGAGAACATTATCTCGGAAAGCAAAAATGGGTATGTTTGAAGGAATAGTGGTTCTAACAATGTTGTATGGTTGCGAGGCGTGGACTATGGATAGTTGTGCGCAGGAGGATGGATGTGCTGGAAATGAGATGTTTGAGGACAATGTGTGGTGTGAGGTGGTTTGATCGAGTAAGTAACGTAAAGGTAAGAGAGATGTGTGGAAATAAAAAGAGCGTGGTTGAGAGAGCAGAAGAGGGTGTTTTGAAATGGTTCGGGCACATGGAGAGAATGAGTGAGGAAAGATTGACCAAGAGGATATATGTGTCGGAGGTGGAGGGAACGAGGAGAAGAGGGAGACCAAATTGGAGGTGGAAAGATGGAGTGAAAAGGATTTTGTGTGATCGGGGCCTGAACATGCAGGAGGGTGAAAGGAGGGCAAGGAATAGAGTGAAATGGAGCGATGTGGTATACCGGGGTTGACGTGCTGTCAGTGGATTGAATCAAGGCATGTGAAGCGTCTGGGGTAAACCATGGAAAGCTGTGTAGGTATGTATATTTGCGTGTGTGGACGTATGTATGTACATGTGTATGGGGGTGGGTTGGGCCATTTCTTTCGTCTGTTTCCTTGCGCTACCTCGCAAACGCGGGAGACAGCGACAAAGCAAAAAAAAAAAAAAAAAAAATATATATATATATATATATATATATATATATATATATATATATATATATATATATATATATATATAACCAAAAGGACATTGGACACGCATTCTCCAGCTATTCTTGGCCGCTTTGCATGCATTTGGTTCAGCCGAAGGACAACGACTCACCGCCCCCCCATATACCAATCGACCCAGTTCACTGTGTCAGATGCAGGCTTTCGCCTTCCTCAATACTTAAAAGCCCCTGTACCCAACAAAAATCTTCGTAACCCCATCCATCCTTCCATCTCATATGTCTCCTCTCACCCTTACACCCTCCACTTTTGACAAACAAATCCTCTTTGTCAGTCTCTCTTCCCTCATCCTGTCTATGTGTCCGAACCATTTCAGCACAATCCGGTCGGTCCTTTCAATCAGAATGCCCTTAATACCCCCACACCTCGCTCTTACAGTCCCATTCCTTACCGAGTCAAATCCCCGACACAAATATATTTGGATAAAGACAGACAGATACACAAGTAATTATAGATAATACAGATGCATTATGTAAAAGACAAGTGCGGCAATATAAAAAAAATGTACCACAAACAAGAACAGGAAAGAGATAGAATACCACAAACAATATCTGACGGCAGCTCATCTGTTACTATCTGAATGAAAACCAGTCCACAGTTTTGCAAATGAAAAATCATGCGCCATCGTGGACCAGGCTGCCTTCATCGTGGGCCAGGTTGCCTTCATCGTGGGCCAGGTTGCCTTCATCGTGGGTGAGGTTGCCTTTCGTGTTAGATTAAAAATATTGTATGATAATCCTTGTTGGAAATCATTCCTGCCTGACTTAACACGGACAGACTGTTCCTTTCCTTCACACACACACACACACACACACACACACACACACACACACACATTCCTAGCTTTCAACAGCATTCTTAAGAATGGCATTACGCATACAAGAACTTAGGAAGTTTACCTTTAGAAGCTGTAGTCGCCATTAAGAATCTTTTGCCGCCATTTGTATCTGGTCACTATTCACAACAGTATTGGAAAATGAATGAGATGATACAACCTAAAGCATGGTCTTCGTGCATTTTTCACCTCGCGTGTCATGACAGTGGCTCGGGAGCTGCTTTGTAGCACGTCTCTCGCCAATTATGTATAAAATTAAATTCTTTTTGCCTCAGGCGAAGCCAGCCAGCCAGCCAGCCAGCAAAGCAAGACTATGTTAATGAATTTTTACAGCACAAATCACGCGGCGAACGGTGCCTGTTAATGGATATTTAGATTGTCGGTGTTATTACTGATTCACAATGAATGATAAATTAATTTTTACCATTTTGAGGATATTATCAACAAAATCGTAAATTGGAAATATATCACAAGCTACAGTGTATGATAAAAGATACACAAGAATTAGAGGGCGTGAGAAGGGATATATTATATCAATTCCGCCTCATCCAGCAACAAAACATTCTTTTAGGGAAATTATTTTTCTTTTAACCTTTTCTTTTCTGCTCCCGAGGGTTTTCTAGGCTACGATATTTATCATTTAGCACCTCAGATGATTGCAGACATTAGTTTCGTCACAATGTTGCCAGTCTGGTGCAGGGAAGACTGTCCGCGCCTTTTAGGTAACATTACATCTTACGTTGGAGGGCATGAAGGAAATATACGATATCATTTTATTACAACAGCTCTACCAAGCCAGAATGATGAATGCATTCACTTCTGATGAATCTGTAGCATTCTTATCATCAATACAAAAATCAATCATGACTATTAGTAAAATATCAAATTATTATCATTTCTATCATTACTATTTTTATTATTATTATTATTATCATTATTATTATTATTATTATTATTATTATTATTATCATTATGGATAATGCTGAATTCTCGTTTGTGAAATGGTGACTTTTTCTATCCATCTATCTATCCATAATTTTGCTTCGAATCTGTTGCTGTTAGATTGCTACGGAACAAAGCTGTGTGTGTGTGTGTGTGTGTGTGTGTGTGTGTGAGAATCATTTCAAGACTGTGGAACCAGCTCCAGCAACCTCACTACCACCACCGTCCTCACCTAATCGTTGCCAATATGACGTTTCCTTAACTCTTGCAGAGTTGACCATCATCACTATAGTTCAGGTACGTCCGTCCACCTGTCAACTCCACTCACGTGGAGGGTCTCCCTCCATATCAGGAGGACAGAGTCTGCTGAATGACAAGCGCCTCAACTTGAGGGTATTGACGAAATAACTTAGTATCAAATGTTATTTTTCTTTCCTGTTGGAGCCAGTAATTATGGAACCTTTATAAAAAACAGTGTGCTGATGCATCATTCACGGACTTGCATCAATCGGGAACTTACGTTATTCATTACGTTATCCATTCACAAGGGAAGGTGCTATTTAGCACTTCACCAACCGCAACATAACTTCTGTGGAGAAAGTCAGATACCAAGTTGCATTGTTGCAGGATGAGAGGCTGATTAATGGGGACCTTAAAGTACTCTTCCTCTTCCTCCTTTTCTCCATTTCATACTAACTCTCCACCTCTCTCACTTCCCTCCTTTCCCTCATCTTCCTTTCCTTTTCTCTTGATACTCTAAACGAGTATATCATCATACCTCATCGCACCCATCTTACCTCATGCTGAAAACCTTTCAGATTTCAACACTTCTACTAAACATAAATCTATACACAACTCTTTGTTCCTAAACTTCTCCCTCACTGACGCAAGCCATTAGTCAATAGAATGAATATTTCAGATGTATCCGCGCTGGTCGCTTTGTGGAAATACATCCACAATATCATGAGCTCAATGAAGGCATAGTATTCACAGCTCATGGGAGAACCACATGATTTGATTTCACTATCATATATACAGTACATATATATATATATATATATATATATATATATATATATATATATATATATATATATATATATATATATATACTGTATATATATATATCCAATAGACTCTTTTCTGGGTAGGGTGTTAGGTTAGGTTTTCGGATCAAACTTACAAACACACTCACACACAATAATCCTGTTTGACAAGATCCGTATGTAGCATGATTGCTTTAAATTTACGTAAATTACGCATACACGGACAAACTGATATACTCATTCGTGAACGTACAAAGTCATGCACGAAATTCAGTCCCATGCAGGCAAATGCGCACATGAATTTAAACTAACCACCAAAATCGTACTCGCAAATGCTACTGAAAATATCAAAAATGATTCCAAAATATAATGACAATTTTTTTTTCCTTCTCTCACACATTCAGTAGAAGATTACAGAACATGCGAAGAATAGGAAAATATTGGACAAAGGCGACTGATTACAGAGAGACATATGCAGGGACGTGAGGTATATAAGGTAAGCCAGATTGTCCGTGACTCCTCACTGTATATTTTTATAAACAAGTAGGTATTGTGCGCTGAGAAACTGCAAGACAGCGAGTATTCTAGACCAAGGTATCATTATCCGACCTCTAAATTAAATCCTTTGACGAAAGTTTGTATATATATATATATATATATATATATATATATATATATATATATATATATATATATATATATATATATATCTGTGTGTGTGTGTGTGTGTGTGTGTGTGTGTGTGTGTGTGTGTGTGTGTGTGTGTGTGTGTGTGTGTGTTTTAATGGACAAAGGCAAACATACTTTTAAGTCTACAATACAAAGTAGATTAATACAGCGAACTACTTGACGGGCAACACTTAATGATAAATTAGTGTAATCCTACCATTGCGTTGTTTTTGCCGTTCGAAATTCATTCCAGTCTAAGTTGGAATTATCATCCTAAATAAATATTCATATTTCATTTCACATTATCTTTCTTTTCCCTGGTATGAAGAACACTCTCATGAGCGTTCAGGTATTTTTCTACTCACCCCGCACCAATTGAACGAAAGCAAAGAACTGGTAACAGTGGCCTATAATGGCATACGACAGCAGGTAAGGGTCGGTTCCTGGGTAGACGACGGGTTAAGTTTACATCATAGGTTCTAATCCTTTGAAAATATAAATACTTCCATATTATAACACACTAATATACATACTAACTCTAAACCAACGCTTAAATACAGGTTACAATCCTACTTGGAGAATCAAAAAATACGTTTTCCTTCTCTGAAAAGAAAAATGCAAAATTCAGCAAGAACATGAAGCTCCTCCGAGACCATCCATCAGAGCCGTGTTGACACCAACCTTACACCATAGGGACACTGGGAGCTACGGAATCTATCATAATCCAGCGACGAACGAGTGCAAACACTCGGGAAAATGGTCTGAGCGTGTTTGAGATACGAGTCCACAGGCGGGTGATAACTAGTAGAGTTTTAATCTAGTTCACAAACCGTTCGCTTGATTATAACTGGTTTCACATTAAAGCTGTGTCAAGGTCAGTTAGCTGACCTTGACATTTAACTACACGCAGTGCATCATTTGCAACCTCTTGAAATTGGATGATCTGGGATTTGTTAATGATTGTGCGGCTATTCCAGGGATTACTGATGCTTAACCCATCGCCAATCTTATTTCCAAAAGATTTAATATCGTAATGGAAGAGTAATCTGCTTTTGTTTCGTTGGATAAAGCACAAGAGGAACAATAGGGAAATATCATCGATGCAATTGTGTCAGCACAGCGAGAATAATTTACGAATATTTGCAACAGTTAAATGGCTCCTACTGTTTCGGCTTAACCTGTTCCGACGACGGTACGACCCCAGAACACGAGGCAACACGGCTTATGCACGACGGTACGTACCCTGATCACGACGGTACAGAGCTTGAACACGACGGCACGACCCTTGGGTACGATGAAGCGAACGTTATTTGACCTGGCCTCAAACAGCGCGGTCAAAAGCCAAGGCATCATATCCAAGGGTCACATCGTCGTGCTCTAGGTTCGTACCGTCGTGTTCAAGGGTATATCTGTCTACCTTATATTTCTATCCTACATTATGAACTTGTCCTTAAAACTGATGAGAAACACAGTATCTTCAAATCATGCCACATGTTCATTACTCTGATACACACACACACACACACACACACACACACACACACACATATATATATATATATATATATATATATATATATATATATATATATATATATATATATATATATGGAAGCGGAAGTGGATCATAGGGTGGAGGAGGGGGCGAAAATTCTGGGAGCATTGAAGAATGTGTGGAAGTCGAGAACATTATCTCGGAAAGCAGAAATGGGTATGTTTGAAGGAATAGTGGTTCCAACAATGTTGTATGGTTGCGAGGCGTGGGCTATGGATAGAGTTGTGCGCAGGAGGATGGATGTGCTGGAAATGAGATGTTTGAGGACAATGTGTGGTGTGAGGCATTTTGATCGAGTAAGTAACGTAAGGGTAAGAGAGATGTGTGGAAATAAAAAGAGCGTGGTTGAGAGAGCAGAAGAGGGTGTTTTGAAATGGTTTGGGCACATGGAGAGAATGAGTGAGGAAAGATTGACCAAGAGGATATATGTGTCGGAGGTGGAGGGAACGAGGAGAAGAGGGAGACCAAATTGGAGGTGGAAAGATGGAGTGAAAAAGATTTTGTGTGATCGGGGCCTGAACATGCAGGAGGGTGAAAGGAGGGCAAGGAATAGAGTGAATTGGAGCGATGTGGTATACCGGGGTTGACGTGCTGTCAGTGGATTGAATCAAGGCATGTGAAGCGTCTGGGGTAAACCATGGAAAGCTGTGTAGGTATGTATATTTGCGTGTGTGGACGTATGTATATACATGTGTATGGGGGTGGGTTGGGCCATTTCTTTCGTCTGTTTCCTTGCGCTACCTCGCAAACGCGGGAGACAGCGACAAAGCAAAAAAAAATAAATACATATATATATATATATATATATATATATATATATATATATATATATATATATATATATATATGAGTGTGTTTATTCACACAAGTAATTCCACTTGCATCGTAACTTTTATGGACACTTCACCTGACAAGCTACTGCCTGTCAAACCTAATTAATGGGAGAGAGACAGTGCAGTGTAATCATTGCTATTAGCCATAAAGCAGACTAATATTGTGCTGTAAAAGGAGGGCGAAGTATCTTCTCCATCTCGTAACCATAGTGCAGGTGAGGTGTAAATCCAATTAAGTTTGTCAATGATAAATTCATGGACGAGAAAGAGGCGTCAATAGACAGTGGAAAATCTGAACAAGTTGAGCATTTGCAGTAACGAACCCCAGCCGCAAGACTCCATGAAGAAAATGATACAGAATATTTATAAACTGCAAGAGCGAGCACGCAGACGGAAACACAGACAGATGTAAACGTTGATATTCACTGACAGACAGACAGGCGGGACAGGCTGGTGTCTTTGCTTCCTAAATATATGGGTCGGTGGCAGCGTTCAGTCCACTGACTCTCTCTCTCTCTCTCTCTCTCTCTCTCTCTCTCTCTCTCTCTCTCTCTCTCTCTCTCTCTCTCACACACACACACACCTCAACATTTTTCTCAACAGACAAACAAGTAACATATCAAACGAAGAGGAACATTTCCGGACGAATGTTGACCTCATTTCTGTGGGGAAAAAAAAAGTTCCGTGTGGAAGATGGGAGGAAAATGTTCATCTCGACTGTGCTGAAGGCCATTGGACGCAATCAATATTAAACGAATCTTTCCTTCACAAATGTTCGCTACTTCGTCATAAGAGTGACGTAAGTTATGTGCACAAGAGAACTTGCTAGATATTGTTCATCTAATATAATCACAAAACAAAGAGATGGTAATTACACAACTTCCCTAGAATACGTAGGCTATGATAACCATTTTTCTTTTGCATCTGCGCAAAAATTCTCGTAACATGTAAAACGAATGTTAACAAAAAAAATCTCCAAAGGGTGACCTAGTGACAACACTAGGATCCCGTTCCTCTATCAAGGCATAAAGTATCAAAAATGAACAAAATTTCAGTCACCAGCGTAACTGTTCACCGATTTGAAACCAGCGTCTCACTTCTCTCGAAATGATGAACTGAAGTTTACATTTCCTTGACATCTTTATAGTAATCGCCTGGAAGACAACCTCATGAAGTAATCAACATGAAAATTAACAACCAGCATTTACATATCACACTTCGAAATGTTAAGTTTATGGGATGTGGTTATATAGTTTTTCTTTCTTTTTTTTTCCACCACGAGTCGAAAAACAATAGAATTTGATTCAGTTGTTACGGGAGCACAACAAAATATGAAACGAAATTGAAAATATTTCTTTTCTCTTTTAGACGCTATCAAAAAAAAAGCTGCATCGAATACTGATGGATATTCTGTATATCATACTGATCTTCAACAATAAACGACACGACCTTACGGCGTTAATTGGAAAAAAAAATAAATCTATGGTATTCATGTTTTGATACATGCATGAGAATGTTAGGTTGGTTTGGTGGTTGGCTATTTGGGTCGTAGGACCATGAACTGCCAGTTTCATCATGTCCGCCAATGTGAGTTACAAGAATTTCCCCAAACAATCTTTACAGATCATTGGGTGTTACAGATAGTTCTAAGGTCACGCCCGCACACAGTCAATGCCTCATGAATTATCATCAGTTCGTAGAAGATCTGTACAATATGTTCAATTTTTCGACAGGTTAGAATTAGGTTTCACACAAGAATTAGATCTGTCACTCATTAGTAAAAAAATTCTGTAAATAAAGTTAGATTTCCTGATTTGAAAAACTAAGCTTCTTCAGCATCCAGCCCATTTAAGCAACGGGAATAGGAGAGTGAGAAAAAAATGGAAATCTAATAAAAAAGTTTAGAATTTTAGAGATTATTTAAGTAAGAATCAGAGAACAGTGATATGTCCACAGTGATAAGAAAGAATGCTCAAAATTGTGAAGGAGTTAAAACAGCATGCTGGAAGGAGTGAGCTTTGGTGAGGAAAATGAAGGAATAGGTTTCGAATGGCAGCAGAAGAATCAGGTCAAGCTGGTGTACGATTGGGTGAAGAAATAATTGAAAATCGATGAGTGAAATGAGAATAATAGCCATCATCAATAAGCGAGTTCTCTTGAACCTTTCAGCAATTCTGATAAGATATTCATCAAATGAACTGCTGAAATAAGAATACCTTTTAAATATGGTTAGGAGAGAGGGGCTCATGCAGGTAACTGATACGAAAAGAAAGTAAGTGGGGTGCAATGTGGAGGAAAAAGAGGAAAGCATACGAGATCTATAGGAAGAAACAAGTAACGCTGGTGAACAAATAGAATGGTTAAACGATAAGGCTGGAGATGAAGAGAGAGAGAGAGAGAGAGAGAGAGAGAGAGAGAGAGAGAGAGAGAGAGAGAGAGAGAGAGAGAGAATTTAAAGCCTTAAAGAACTCTCCCGTTACAAGCCCTGTCGACATATCGAACTTCCATATAAAACTCTACGGTACATTTCCCATACATATATATATATATATATATATATATATATATATATATATATATACACATATATATACACATATATATGTGTGTGTGTGTGTGTGTGTGTGTGTGTGTGTGTATTTCCACCCCAGTTCTTCTACAAACTGATGATAATAATTTTTAACTACATTTCCCTGTTCATATACGTTTTCATTTAAAAGAATGACAGTATCTTTCACTACACACGTCAGGGGAAACTGAAAATAAAATAATATTCAAACCTCAGAGAATATTGCGAAAACAATGAGTTTCAGCTTCGGCTGGGATAGGCTGCAGGGAAATTAATCATTTAAACGGAATGAATGTTGGATCTGGAATACCTCTTTAGAGGAAATCTGGAACAGTAAAAGTAGATGATAAATTTTAAGAACCTGCTTTAGTTTCCTTCATATTTTTCAAAACTTCTCCCACTGTACTCAAAACCGTTAGATATTGAAAGTAAAATGTCACTGGCGATTAAGATACAACCCTAGCTTACCGGTGTTTCCTTAATAATATTAATTACTACCAAGTAATAGATGGTACTGTTAAATGTAGAATTTTGTATATTTCGTCAAAAACACAACTTTTACGATCCTAGTCGTACTGACGCGAGTGTTCAAATCTTTCTCTAACTACCCTATGTATAATTCATCAATACTCTATTCCAATGCAGTTGTTGCAGATTTACTTCTTTACAGATCAAGGTCATGTTATGAACTACCAGACACTATGAGAAGTATGCGCTGAACAAAACAACCTTGAACAAAACATTACCACAATCGTCAATTTCCCTGATGGCTTGGACGTAAAACAATATCTGGAAAAGAATTTTTTCTAAACTATGTGACGTAGGGAACAACATGTAAAAGTCACCTTAACAAACAGATTTGTAATCATTCTTTACGTTACAGACTCCCACTAGCGTTTTCCAAACACCCTATGGCATGTGGCAAGGTGCTGCCCTGGCGTTCCATACTGTGTATTTACACGCGAAGTCCAACGTTGTCTTCCCCACTTAACATCCCATTGACGATTATAGCGTCGCCCTCATTCCACCTCTGCCGTTAAGATCTTCAGCACTAAATTCTGCTTCCTCTGCTAAACCATGGTTACTCATCAAATACCCACTCACAACTCCAGAATGTGTTTTAAACAGCCAATGTTGAAGATGCTCTCGCCACATAGGTCACCACAAGTGGTAATTCTGATACTCCTTCTATGCATTCAGATAAGCTTACGTCTACTTTTCGAAGCAGATCTCAAGAGAAAGCTCTGTTAGCACTATAGTAGGCCATGAATACGAACGATAAAGCTTTAAGGTATACGAAGAATTCAACTTTTTAGTGGCAAAAAAAAAGAAGTAATTCCAACTAATGAGGTGTGATATATCATATGATGTTACACTTAATAATACAGTAAATCATCCATCATCCTACCTTGTAAACTCCCTAACATTTCCAGAGCTTTTCTTACAATGCGAGTCTTACATAATCGTTATCTATCGGTTTTGAGGAAGGAAACGAAGTTAAGAACACACACACAGACATTTAACCAGAGTTGTACATTGAATTCCGTGCAGATCTGAAAAACTTCCAGGCGTATTAAACATTCTAAAGAAAAACTAACAAAACTTTCAATGTACAGAAAACAAAGATTACCAAAGGCATGGATCCAAATATATATCGTAACCGTCAAAGGCATATACGTAAAATGATCACGGTAAACTTTTAATATTTCTTATACCAAGAAAAAAAAAACTTTTAGTTTGCTATTTAGATAAGTGTTAAAATAAGATAAAGACTTTCAGCTAAACCCAAAACGACACCCATAATTGGAGAATACTTGAAGGTAAGATTAAATAGAAATTGGACAATCGAGTGACTTCTTTAACATTCTGTACTCAAGAGGTTACTCAAATGGCACGTAAAGTCGAATAAAGCCTATATGGTCTAAAAAGCCATATGAAAATTTCAAATGGCAATGAAATCTGCCGTAGCTAGAAAAACAAACTCTTCAAAGGAAGAATTGTGCAGGACTTCTTTGGCTCATTTTGTACTCAGGAAGTGCCATGAAGTACATGAAGGCGAATAATTGGTTCATTTTGGTACGTAAAGTCGAATAAAGCCTTATATGGTCGAAAAAGCCATATAAAAATCTTCAAATGGCAATGAAATCTGCCTTAGCTAGAAAAACAAACTCTTCAAAGGAAGAATTTTGCTGGACTTCTTTGGCTCATTTTGTACTCAGGAAATGCCATAAGTACATGAAGTCGAATAATTGGTTCATTTTGGTACGTAAAGTCGAAAAAAGGGTTCTTTTATGGTACGTAAAGTTGAATAAGCGGTTCTTGTACATTTCTTATACGGTACGTAAAGTCATATAAACATTCTTATAAGAACCGACTTACCTGTAAACATGTATAACTAGTTCCTATAAGAATGATCTTACCCTGAATTTATTCAACATTAATTTTACTGAAAAGTTACTTTATGATCTACTGTCATTGGGCAATGCATTTCATTTTCTTTAAATAAACTCGAATGGCACTGAAAACTGTGTTATGAACAACGGATATCAAAGTTTTATTCATTCAAGGTAAGAGTATACGTTACTCAGGAAGTAACTCATGAAACATAAAATCATACAAGTGGTTCTTACCTTGAATTTGAATTAATCATACTTACAGACTGGTTTATCAAATGTCTTTCAACAATTCTTTATTCAAAGACTTCAAAAGATAATGAAAACTTTGTTTGATGAGCGATAGATATTTTCAGTTCTGTTCATTCAAGGTAAGAGAAATAGTTTTGAGAGACTCTTTTCGCATATTCTGTACTCGAAAAGTAACTCATATAAGATACATAAAATCATACAAGTGGTTCTTACCTTGAATTATGCATTAATTCTACTTAAAAACTAGTTTATCTACTGTCTTTCAGCTATTTTCTTACTCAAAAACTTAAAAAGATAATGAAAACTGCGTTCGATGAGCAATAGAGTTTTGAGTTCTATTCATTCAAGGTAAGAGAAATTGTTTTGAAAGACTTTTTTTGGGTATTCTGTACTCGGCAAACAAATCACACTGTACAAAATCATATAACTGCTTTTTTATAATAATGATCTTACCCTGAATTTTTATAGTTCACTTTTAATTGTTTATTCATTGTCCTTGAGCAACATCTTTTTTTTCAAAAACTTTAAAGCACGATGAAACCTGTTTGATGAGTAATAGATTTCTGAGTTCTATTCATTCAAGGTAAGATACATAGTTTAAAGGATTTTTTCCTACACATAGTAATCACGATGTAACTAATATGTACAATGCTAAAACTAGTTCTGAAAAGAACTGAATTACTTTAAAGTTACATTCATGATACTTTAAATTTAGCTCATTATCCACTTTTCTTGCACCACATTTATTTTCTTTTATATAAAACTTTGATGGCAATACAATTTGTGTTAGATATAATGAGAATTACTTTAAAACGGGCGTCACGCATTTAAATCATTATCCTACAATCACAAACCATCCCTGAAAATACTAGTGAGATTTAAAGGGTATGAGAGCCTGCGTAGTTTAATATGATGACCTCTAGAATATATGGCAAAAAAGGATCTAACCACACAAATCATGCCTGATCTAGACGATGAATTACCTGTAGCCATCTTCAGAACTGTTAACAGGCAACAAATTATCCCAATTAAGCTTTATTATTATCCAAATAATGACCTCCAATATTATTCACTGCGTTGTGATACGCTCTACACCCGCTGTTCCGTTAAAAACAATCTTTTATTCTTCATATACTTCAGCAAATAAATAAAACAATGTTAACAATGAAAACTGGGGCCAATTTAATAATAAAATGTCTCTTCACATACCCGTATCCATCAAATATCAGTAGCAAAGAAATGTACCGTAAATTCAAAGTTATATTTACCGTAAACGATGCATTTGTGCAACAAAGTAAACAAGGGTAAGGCATCTCGTTTGAAACGGTCACATTTATCCTTATGATCTACCTACCAACATAACTAGTCCGTATTTAACACGATAAACTGCAGCAACTTCCCTCTAATATATAATTCGATTAGTTCGCAAGTAAAGTGATGCAAGGAAAGTAAGAAGAACACCAAAACCTGCACTTACTGTGGCTGACGAAACGACAGGCTTTCCCTAGGGGCAGGGTGTTGACATGGCGTAGTGGCGGAGGTGGTGACGAGCCGGTTGGCCAATTGCATTATTATCTTCAACTATCTCCTCTTACGCAGATATAAGAGAATCTTCAACGTCTCGACGTCTCCAAGAGTTTCTTGAGGGCATTTCATAACAGTCGGCTGTGATATACACTTACAATAAAAAAACTAAGGCGAGTTAAAGCGCAAGCATGTTTCCGCTTGCAAATCATCAGGGCATCTGACGCTCACCCCCACGCGGCGCGAGGACACCCGAAATCAGGGAGTAAACAAAGAATGTATACGAAGACCGCGTAACTGAGGTACTTCCGCATTGTAATTTGTGTGTCCTTGAAATATCACGCATGCGTGATGTCTGTCGCATATGACGTAATTAAGACTAAGATCATAGAAAATGTTTAAATACCTACGATCGAAAACAGTTATTTGTATCAGGATAACCATAGTATTGAGGAATTTTCCTAAGAGTAGACTTTTAGGATCTCGAATTTTGTGCTAATTTCACGTCATTTGAAGGTAATATTACTTTAATGAATATTTCAGGTTAATTAACGGTGTTCATGTATATTATATTTTGTTCCAGTTTTTCCTTTGTGTTAAATCACAAATTCCTATTTCCTACCATATTCTTCTCTCCGCTTTTTGAGCGAAGTTTACGACCAGTCGAATGTAAAGCTTAGATAAGTTGTGTACAATAGAAAGATAAAGACAGTAAACTTAAGATAGTTTTCTTACAAAGATTTGCCTATAACACATGCCTTACCCTGGTACATAATGAGTAATCATGCACATATTCTTGATGTATTTAAAGGGATACGGAATATTATTTAATCGATTAAAATTCAACGAGCAACAATATATGCCGCAGTTAACTTCATTATGAATACATGTTTCACTCATTCCCCCCACTGATTTCAAGATTACATGAAAACATGTGATATATTCCACTTTTAGTTACATTCTTTTCTGTTACAAATTGCTAAAGCTAGTATATGTATTTCTTAATGTTTTTTTTTTCTTTTTTTTTACCTTATGAATCAAATGGATTACAGGTCTTATGTTCCAGGAGGCATCTACTGGAAACCAATGGAATTCAAAATGTCTGTTATCTATCACGGTTTACATAACAGTCCCATATGAATTACTCTTGTAGACCATAAAACTTCACATCCTTAAAATGAAAAAAAAAAGTAGATACTGCAGATGAACACAGGCAAAGTGGATCTAGTTGATTTCCACTATTTCTTAATTTCTTTTTATTTTGAATACCAGATCTTACTTTTCGTTGTTACACGAAGTTAACGTGGTGTTTTTCCGTAATATACCTTCCTTTGTGATATTTCGTTCCGAGGTCAACTGAATAACAGCTGTTTAGATATGCATAGACCTTCGTCAGGTTTACCGAAGGGAATATTCATCAGTCCCAATACATGAGAGCTCAAAATAATTAGAAAGAAAAAAAGATACGCGCAAAGAAGCCTCTAGGCTATATAGATGAACTAACATTACGGGCACATTTGAGCTAGGTTAAAGAAAAGCAAAAGCGTGGGACCTTTAAAGGGTTTTAAACGATTTTTATGGTGTCGAGGGAAATTGACCGCTATGGTGATGTACATATATTTGATTTACTGTATTGACGTACCGTGAACGAAACCTTTTATCACCAGAATATAAAGTGTATCATTCTATTCGTGTTCTGTGTATCGCTGTGTTGATGATATACGTTCCGTATAGAAATGTTGGCCTTGTAAACAAGATGTGAATCACTGTACTGGTATTCTGTTCATTCTACCTCATGACTTTTCCGTTGGAAAAAAAAGGAAATAAGAGAGATTATATGTCGCAAGTAATATTTAATTTCGTAGCTAATTTCAAGTAACTAGCAAAATGTACTGAACATAAAATGTTCCCATTACAACGGATCAGTTGTGGCGTAGGGAGTTACTTGAATAGCCGGTAGCTTAGCCTACTTTACTCTGGGGTTTGCAGTCGCAATCATCTATATTCCGCAAGCAAGGGTCACCTCTTGTTTCGAAATCAAGAGTGTGTGTGTGTATAAATGTTTCCCAGATCCGGGATTGCACGGGTTCTTGAGAGTAACGGCAACAAGCCTAGTATGCTTAAATTCTCAACGTATTTTCAAGTCTTCTGAATTCATTACGTCTGGATCGCTTTCCACCGTTTCATCAAAAATTCCAAAAGCAAGTGGCAATAGTCTACAATAGATTTCTGAGGAAACATAGAAGGTTGGGGATCTTTTTTGCTAATATTTACTCTCTCAGGATTTCACACGCACTGGCTAAAATTTTCGGGGCATATCTCTAATGGGCGAGGTGGAGACTCCAGTGTCAACCTCCTCACTATAAAGGTGAGTATGATAGCCAAATATTTACACATTTTGAAAGGAAAAAAAAGGTACGTAAAATTTTAGAATGAAAGCCACATCACATTTGCTATCGCTCGACAAATTGGCTTAATTAATAAAAATCTCTTCAAATCACTATGCTCGAAACATAATTCACACAGTTATAAAATTTGTAAGTACTGACAAGAATTCTGATTGTTTTTATCATGAAAATGAATGACATACACACACGCATGGAATCTCTCTCTCTCTCTCTCTCTCTCTCTCTCTCTCTCTCTCTCTCTCTCTCTCTCTCTCTCTCTCTCTCTCTCTCTCCACCCAGACACCACCTCTCACTTTATAGCTGTGTTGCAACCCACCTGTGATGGGTCGTTTTCATTGCAGGAGGAGACGACCTTTGTGAAGCATACAACATTCAAATACTAATCCTTCTCCTTTGCTGTTAGTGTTCTCTTGTGACGTACCCAAGAGCGCGTTATTTCACTGTAAGATTACATTAATCTTGTTCGCTGAGTGTGGTAGGTAGGGTCTGCATGAGCAGGAAGATCTGGGGTCAATTTTTGGGTCCAATACGGCCGTACTTTAGATGTCAGTGTGTTGCAATGGATGGGAGTTTGTGTGTGCTTGTTTGTGGTAGGTTGGGCACGTGTGGGTTATGCTGAAGTTATGAATGTTATGGTGGTGATAAAGATGGTGAGGTTATGTCAGTGGAATCAGTTAAAGCTGTGAATGGGGAGTAAGGTGTTGTGAACAGTGAAGTTGTTGCATGGGGAGGGTTAGGCTGCTTATGAATGAAAGGTTTAGTACTGTGACTGGTGGGTGGTGTCTATGCTGGATGTGTAGTTACTGAAAGTTTGTTTCAATTTTATGTAAATTTCAAGTCTTGAAGACTCGGCTTTTGTAAGTATATGTGAAAGTATATGACCTGTTATGTTCATGTTACTGCATCATGAACGATATACGAAGCAAACATATATATATATATATATATATATATATATATATATATATATATATATATATATATATATATATATATATATATATTCGCTACATCAGCACATCGCCTCTTCCTTGCTCCTCAGCGCACCACCTTAGCCCAACGCACTACATGTCATATTTGTGTCAGAGAACGTGTAATTAGTGACACGGGTGGCGTCTTTACGGGCGCTGTTACTGCTCCTTTGCCTCTGCTGTGGCCTTTGCTGTTGCTGTTATTGTTGGTTTTGGGGAGAGGCTGCAGGTGCCTCCGTGGTGGACTGCCTCCCACAAACCTCCTCGAAGGTGTCTTGCAGACGTTAGTGGTAATCTTGCTCTAGCTGGCTGCTCGGTATGGCCATAAGAGGTAAGGCTACGCGCTATTTCGTATTCCTCTATGTGTGTGTGTGTGGGTGTTTGTGTGGACGAGGCTCTCTCTCTCTCCCACTCTACGTCAACCCCAGCAAGTGAGTTTTTCTCCTTCTTACGAATGGTATGGCAAACATGCACACGATACGTTCATCAGTGGGTAGGGGATGCTTTAAGACCCGCACCTCAGAAGATGTTTCCAGATGCAGCGCTGTGTATCATATGGCATCCTTCCTTCCACACGTGCAGCGAGACACACTACAGCTGTCATCATCATGTGTGAGTCCCGTGTAAAAACGTGCAACCCAGCGTGGCCAAGACAACAATATCAGAGAGGAGGCGACCAAAGTGCACCAGACAGGACGCAAGAACTTCCCGGATCTCATAACTTCCTCTCATCCTCACTTTTTTTTTCCACTAAGGTGGTTGATACTAGATCCTCCATCTCCCCAGGTAGGAATATGCTCCCCGAAGGTTTCAGCCAAGTGCAGAAGAGATCCTGAGACAGTGAACCGTGTGTGGTAGGCTGGGGTGCATCAGCCAATCTGTCATCGCCCGGCCCATAGCCTAACCCTAAACACACCCGCCTGCACCCGCGGTCGACCCTAACTCTTGGAAGTCTGTGTGTTCTTAGGTCTAAATGTGCACACTCATATGCACTTTATTCGTATATATATAAATTTACCATGATCTTAAATGAACTGTATTAAATACAGAACTAATGATCTTAAGTGAACTGTATTAAATATAGAACTAATGATCTTAAGTGAACTATATTAAATATAGAACTCATAATGCATAAATTTGTTGTCATATATTTGATATTAAAATCGTATGCAGTGTTGTCCTAAAAACACGTCAAATGAAACAAAATAAAGCATGACGTACTTAAGCTGGAATGTAGTGAACTTGAAAATACCTACTAACATATCTAGCTGAATTTGTGATTATTACCTGGATAATTGGAAATAACGTCAACGCAATCATTGCAAAGTCTGACTTATCAACTCGAAAGAGAAGATCTGGTAGATAGATTTCTAAAGGTTTTTGAAGAAAAAGTGTCCGTGTCAGCAAGAATTTATTTATGGAAGCGCAGTTTATCTTGGTAGTCGGTCAGGTCTAACAACAAACTAGATCTGGATTTGCAAAACGTTTTTTGTGCAAAATCCCTGGCGTAAAACGAAACAGAATACCAGTACAGTGATCCACGTCTTGTTTACAAGGCCAACATTTCAACAGGAACGTATTTCATCATCACAGCGCTACACAGAACACGAATAGAATGATTCAGTGTCAACTCTGGTGATAAAAGGTTTCCCTTACGAAACGTTAATATAATGATTTAGATATACGTTCACCACCATAGCTGTCACTACCCTTCTACATCATAACTTCCCGGATCTCATAACTTCCTCTCATCCTCACCATTTTTTTTTTTCCCCACTAAGGTGGCTGATATATTAGATCCTCCCTCTTCTCAGGTAGGAATATGCTCCCCGAATGTTTTAGCCAGTGTATGAGAGATCCTGAGACAGTGAATATTAGCAAAAGAAGGACCACCACTCTGTATGTTTCCGCAGAAATATGTGGTTATTGTGGACTATTGCCACTCGCTTTGTGAAAAGTTGTGGATAAAACTGTGGTAAGTGATCCAGGCTTAATAAATTCGGGAGACTGAAAATACGTAAGCTTGCTGAAACATCCATCAGTATATTATGCGTGTTGGTTTATAGCTGAAGACAGTAGAAAAAGGTAGAATTCCATAAATATATATATATATATATATATATATATATATATATATATATATATATATATATACACCTCCAATGGCCAGGTTAGAATCTATGACCCTTGCGTAGCTAAACTATAATCGCCCTCCCCATAGCCTAGCCTAACACACCCGCTGCCACGCAGGGGTCCCGCGTTCGAGCCTAACTGATAGAAGTTTGTATGTTCTGTAAAGGTGCGCATTCATGTAATGTATGTGCGTGTGTAGAACAAACACCCATCGGAAATAATGATCTTAAATGAAATGTATTAAATAAAGAACTCATAATGCATAAATTTGTTGTCACATATTTGATATGAAAATCGCATGCAGTGTTATACGAAAAACAAGCCAAATGAAACAAAATATAGTTGAAATGTAGTGAACTTGAAAATACCTACTAACATATCTAGTTGAATTTGTGATTATTACCTGAATAATTAAAGATAACGTCAACGCAAACATTTGCAAAGTCTGACTTATCAACTCGAAAGAGAAGATCAGGCAGATAGATTTCTAAAAGTTTTTGAAGATAAAAGGGTGTCAGCAAAAACATATTAATGGAAATCAAGTGCAGTTTATCTTGGTAGTTGGTCAGGTCTAACAACGAACTAGATCTGCATTTGCAAAGTGTTTTTTGTGCAAAATCCCTGTCGTAAAACGAAACTGAATACCAGTACAGTGATCCACGTCTTGCTTACAAGGCCACCATTTCGACGCGAACGTATTCCATCATCACAGCGCTACACAGAACACGAATAGCATGATTCAATGTCTACTCTGGTGATAAAAGGTTTCCCTTACGAAATGTTGATATAAAGATTTAGATATACGTACATCATCCTAGCTGTCAATATCCCTCTACATCATAAAAATCGAAACATTTCGAAGGTTTGACATGTTTTTTCTTTACCTTTAATCCAATTCAACTGTGTTAGTAGTGTTAGCTCTTTCGTAGCCCAAAATTAGCTACACCTAGAATATGTTTTTATATCATTATTCTGAGTTCTCATGTGCTGGGAAAACGAACCTTTTAGTCATCAAAGCTGATGAAAATCTACATATTGAAACTGTCATTCAGCTGACCCAACTGCTCGTACTCGTATAGCCTAGTAGAGAGCGAGCTATCAAAACCGGGCGATATGTCTCCATTAAAGAAGAACGATTCACGTAAAACCTGTGCGACACCAGAATTAACATCTAGCAGATTAAAAGAGAAAGTTGCGCTCGCACGTTCAGTGGTTGGTGCCGCCAATGGAAAAGAATTGTTAATAATTGTTACGCTTTCGTGTTAGGTCTCAAAGTTCTAGTGGTTCTTGAATTTATAGGTAAGTTTTGAGCAAACACTGACAAAATATTCAGAGACTGATGAAAATCCACTACGCTCCAATAGATGACTCCTGGTAGGTAAGTCCTGTAATCCATTTAATTCATATTACAAGAAACAAAGACATATTTTCAATAATGTTTTGGTAACCTTTAACACAAATTAGGTAATCGAAAGTGGAATAAAACACACGTTTTCGAGTGAGCTTGATAGCAGTGAGGGAAATGATTGACCCAGATCCATGCATAATGAACACAATTGAGGCACATAGCGTTGTTCATTGATTCTTATTTGATAAAACTGTATTTTCTCTTCCATTTGTGTATTTATGTATTTGAGTCTCCCTACGTGTCCAAAAGTCCTATCCACATCCCCATTGTATACCAAGAATATGTGAACAATAAATCTATGTGTACCAAGAGTATTGATGTATGCAGGAATGTGTATGCATTCGACGCAAAGCTACGTAAGGAAATCTACTACAGTTTATCATATATTTGTAATAGATAATTGATTACATACTTCTGCTTTATCGCATCTTGACATTCGATAGACTAAACAGCATTCAAAAGGAGAATTGTGAGTATTGTAGGAAACACGAAACTGAAAGTAGAACGAGAGTGAAAGTTGAACGAAAGGGAAAGTGAAACGAAAGGGAAAGTGATACAAAAGTTAAAGAGCATTTAGGGTAAGATATGATTAATGAACACTGTTAAATAACCAAAGATATTTAGTAATGTATTAATACCTTCGTATGACGTGTAGGTAGGACAAAAGTAGAGCTACGTATAAAATGTTCAGAGATCCTAACCTTTTCCTCCGTAAAGACACTTTACATACTATGGTTATCCTTACGAAAACATGTTTTCGGTGATAGAAATTCCAATATTTTCTATGGTACGTTTAGTTGAGCCTCACACCGTCAGATGTCGTCTCGTACGCGGCTCTCGACATAACACAAGTTACAATTCAAAGGTACATCAGTTGCGTTCCACATTTTTACATTGTCAATGTTTTCATAGGAGAGGCAGAAGCAGCAGGACTGACGTACGGTGCGCTTCCTCGGTTATCTGACGTACGTAGACGTTTATTCGGGACGTATTTATTTATAAAAGTGTGCCGTAATTATACATTTATCCGGTAATACGACTGTACTAACGTGGAGCGTAATAACACGCCTGCAAGATGGATGATTACGGATGAAAATACGGGTGGCGGTCTGTCGTCGTCACCTGGCCATTCGCCTCCGCCACATTTGCCTCCGCCACGGCATTGTCATCAATCTGGTCGTAGCTGCAGCCGCTGTCATTCGTCATTGGTAAGTGTTATGATGAATTTTTTTATTTACTTTCCTTGCAAGACTTCACTCGTAGTGATCTAATTATCACAACTGTAGCAGGGTAGTTGCTGCAGTTATCGACGTATGTTCCCTAATGCTTAGCGGTAGTTGGTGAATTACGGAGGCGATTCCAAGCGACTGGAATGAGATATCTTTCCTAAGTCTGTTTTTCTTCCACGAACGTTTCGTTGACGATGAATGTAACTCTAGACTTGAGATATATTTCTTTGTTCAATATTTAATGGATACGGGTGTGTATATTTCATTGCCTTTTTAATTTATCAAAATAAAATGTGGCGCAAGGAAAGTAAATAATAAATTGTTTTGATTGAAGCTAGTGTAATATCGTAGTTAATTCTTATAAGAACCTGTTATACCAGTTTACGTTTATGTACGAGTTACTTCCTAAGTACAGAAAGTGTGAAGTCTCTCGGAACTATTTCTCTTGCCTTGTATGAATAGAATTCTGTCTAGTTGATCTAACGCAGTTTTCCTTGCCTTTTAAAGTTTTGAAGAAGTAAGTTGGCCAAGGACAGTTAATAATAGATCCAAGTTTTAAGTAAAGTTAATGTAAATTCAAGGTAAGATTCTTATAAGAATTTATTATACATCTTTACATACCATATATGAACGATTTGTACTACTCAAAGGTAAGTTCTCATAATAATTTGACCTTACGTGCCGTATAAGAACCGATTATTCGACTTTACGTACCATAAAAGTAACAATTTTACGATTTAGGTACCATATAAGTAATAATTGTACGACTTTACTTATATAAGTATCATTTGACTTTACGTACCACATATGTTATACTTTGCCTGCCATATAAGTACCAATTATACGATTTAGGTACCATATAAGTACTAATTATTCGACTTTACGTACCATATAAGTATCAGTCATTCGACTTTACGTACCATATAAGTAACAGCTATACTTTACGTATCATATAAGTACCAATTATACAGCTTTACGTACCATATAAGAACCAATTATATGGCTTTACCATCCATATGTTTCCTGAGTACAGAATGTCAGAAAAGTCCCTCAAAATTATTAGTATGAGTTAATAGAACTGTGACACCATTTGTCCATCGCAAGGTAAGTGCCTGGTATACCAAGTTTTGAATAATGTATTGAATAATGTATTGAATAATGTATTGTGAATTCGCAGCAGATCGGTTCTTATAGGTACGCACTTATACGAGTTTACATTCCATATAAGAACCAATTTTACGACTTTTCGTAGCCCATAGGAACCATGTATGTGACGTTACGTATCATATAGGAACCATTTATACGACTTGACGTACCACATGAAAACCGTTTATAAGAATTTACGTACCATGTAATGAGTCATTGTTACAATTACCAGGTGTAGTGACTATATTTCAATAGCAACTTTAAGATTTGTTACGCTGGAATTGCGAATGGGCTTGTTAGATTAACCACCGTTCAGCAGAAGGAACGATTTAAAGCAGAATTTAATTTTCAAGACCGGAGTGATTTGGGCGATATGAGGATAGCATTGTAAAGACTACATTGGGTTGTTAAGCGAGGAGTAGGACAGCTTCTTTGAACTTCCTGTGCAGATACAGTATGGTATTTCTAGGCAGCACATTTCCACAGGGTGTTAGGAGAACGGTTGTGATTCATACAAAACAAGAATATTGAACGAGCCTTCGTCTAAGGTGACTAAGAGATCGTTCCCTTCGTCACATAGTTTAGAAAGAACTTTTTTCTAGATGTTGTTATATGCCCAAGCCATCAGGGAAATTACTGACAGTAGTAATGGCTTTCTTTTCATTTTCCTGCTCCGTCAAGTTGTTCAACTTGTTTAGTTCCGTGTGTACTTCTCCTCGTGGCGTCCAGTGGTTATAGTTTTACTCGTAAAGGAAGTAGATCTGCAGGAATGCACTTCATTAGAAGATCATGTTGATCAATTGTAGAGAGGGTTGTTAAGAAATGTTAACGTCTTGTCAGCGTGACCCATATGATCAAAATGTTGTGTTCGACGACTTGAGTATAAAATTCTGCGCCTAGAAACGACATATATTATTTGACAGTAATTATCATTAATGAGTCGGTGAACCTAGAGTTGTCTTTTACTTACTCACTAGTGACAAAACGCTATGTTAGGTGTTGAGTACATTGGAACCATCTTTGAAAAAGGTTGGGATCTAAAGCGAGTTATTTAAAAGTTTCTACTTTCAATATATCCAAGATTTCCTCAAAAGACCTGTTCCTAATCTAACTCATTCCGTTTAAATGATTCGTTTCCCCTGCAGTCTATCCCAGCCGAAGCTGAAATTCATTGTTTTACGCAGTATTCTTTGAGGTTTTGAATGTTAATTTATTTCCAATTTCTCCTGATGAGTGTTGTGAAAGATACCGTCATTCTTGTAAATTGATACTTGCATGAACAGGAAAATGCAGTTAAAAAAGTATTACCAGTTTGTCGATGATTTGGTGTGAAAACGCGCGCACACACACACACACACACACACACACACACACACACACACACAAGCACGCGTGCGCGCGCACACACGCCCAGGCGCGCACACGCATACACACACACGCGCGCACACACGCATACACGCACATGCACACGCACACACACACATACACACGTGCGCGCGCGCGCACACACACCTTCGTTTGTTGTATTGAAGAATAAGCTAACAACATATCCGAAAGACAGGGGTGACTTACGGAAAAATTTCTTAATTCCATAATCTCAAGATAAGCTCAAGATTAGAGCATGACTGCAATAGAGAAGGTAATATCCATAATACCAAGAGGTTTTCAAATGTAACGTTAAGACGACTACAACAGAACAGTTCGCTCCGTACGTAACATTATCTTCACTACCCCCAATTTCCAGCGGGTCGTGAGGCAGGCTTCGTCGAATGCCCTCCCCCCCAAAAAAAAAGAGGAGGAAAGTACAGGTTTAACCTGGTTTTCGTGATCGGCTCTGGTCCTGTAGACACGGTGCGTGTGTTCTAATGCTAATGGCTAGTCAGCATGTCACCTTAACCCTCCCCTTCCACGACACCGTGCATTATATTACCTACCATAGTATGCTGGGCTGCCACGGTGTAGCAGTAATCTTAATGGAACCTTTTGTTTTCCTGTGTCGCACCTGTGAGGGCCGGCCACGCGTTGCTCTGTTGCTCTGGAAGAGCTTGTGATATTGTTCTCGTGCTCTTGTTTTAGTCGCGCCGTAGTCTTGTCGTACAGATGTTGTAGCCATGTTCATAGTCGTAGCGGCGTTGTAGCGTGCCATAGTCCTGTCCTAAAGCTGTTGTGGTGATGTCATAGTCGTGCTGTAGCGTTGTTATAGTTGTAGGTCGACCACAGTTGAGGTGGCTCTTACTACGAAGCTTCACATGGTGATGAGGGTGGAGGTGGGTGTACGTCAAGGTGTGTAGTGTCTCCACGATTGTTTAATTTGTTTATGGATGGGGTGGCGAAGGATGTAAATGCGAGGGTCTTGAAGAGAGAGGGAGGGAGGTGGATATACAGCATCCCCTTAGGGAGGAAGTGGCTCGTGGACATATGTCGCCGTTGCAATAACCTCGCATCTGCAGCGATTCGGTTATCTTGCAAGAACGACTCGAAGCCCCAGGCTTGATGTTTTCAGCCTTTCTGAACAACAAATAAAACTTTCGAGTGGGCTTGGGTGGTATAGTGGTTGCCAGCAGGAACCACCAATCATCCACTTGAAAAAATAAAGTGACATGACATGGTATACTGTACGATTAAAATGTCAAAGCGTTTTACGATGCAATATGTCATCCATTCCCCAAGTGATTTAATCGATATAGAATGGACGAAAGGTAAAGCTCGTTCGTCCACACAGCTGTGTGAGGCAGGACCGAGTATTCTACATTGGTCATTTGAATCGTCAGTAAACAAGACGAACAATACTAGTATACTGATATATATCATTCTTCCTAACAGTGAAAAGGAAGAATATGTTGCTTCTAAGCCACTCGGTAACTTGTCAGTTCGTCCTTGCTCGCCAGTTAGAGGTAGATTTCCTTATGTAGCTAGATAGCTGGAACATGTTAGTGAACTGAACCATAATAAACTACCATATCATTCGCATGCTCGTCTGTTGACACTAAATATATGGCTTCTGTAAACTGGCATTGTTGTGGGGTGGGATAGCTTTGTATTCTTCCATACATGTTAGAACTGCAAACTAAGAGCCCGTTTGTCGTTTCTAAAGGGAAGATTAAGACTTGATAGGTTATCAAATTTTTTTGAATTTCTTTTATATTATTTGCGTCCATTACCAAGAGCTCGCAGAATTGTTTTCTTGTTAGACTTCCCGAGGTTGAACAGTTAAACAAGTTTGATAAACATCTGCTGTAATTCTTTTCATAAGGATCTCAATATTCACTAAATATCAAAGTTGCAAACACCTTTGATTTCTTCCCAGAAACACATACAGTAGTGAACAGTGTCATAAAGATGCATCAACAGTCTTAGAAATCTGACATGATTTTTCCAATGTTATATGTTCTACATCCGGGGATACGAACACAGGAACTCTATCAGGGAAAAGTTTGTTTAGCAGACCAAACACCAGTCACAGACAGGAGTTTAGCATCAGCCTTGTGTAGCAAAGATCAAACTACCGAGATTAGGTTTGGTTGAATCTACATGGATCATTTATGCAAAATGTCAGGGGACGTAATTAGACTGTTTGTATACATGCGTATATATGGGATTCATGAACATCTTTCAGTAGATAAAGTGCGAGAGAAAACTTGGGTGTACTGGCATCCATTCCATCCCTAAGAACACACAGGCCACTTAGCCAGAACAGCATGCATAGTCGTTTCTTTCGTGCTGGGAAAAACTTTCATGGCCGAGTCGAAAGTCTTTGCCAGAATTCGAAATGAGACTTCGCCCCGGCATGCTAATGCAATTGAAATTTCATCTTTCTCATCAAGCAATAACCATTCAGGGGAATCATGTACCCCGCGGAGGAGTCTGGAGCATTCGGGAGAGAGCCAAATGCTTGCTCTAGGTACATACACGAAGATCTACACGACTGCAAGAACAAAAAGGCCCGACCCCCCCCTTGCAGCATTAGATAGAATAGACGCAGAAAACGGGAAAATTTTTATTCTGCTTCGAGGAATGTTAAATTAAATGCTAATGCGCCAGGATTTATATGTCGCTGTTCATAGCATTGCAGTTTTGTGTCCGTCATGAACAAGCTGCTGTTTTGTCTTGACATCTCTTGCCCTTGTTTTTTTTTGTTTTCATTTTTTGTTCCTTCTCATTTTAAGCGTCATAGCACATCGGAAATGAAGATTGAGTGTAGTGGTCCGATAATTTTAGCAGATTAATCTCTCTTATCCTGTCATTTTGTGATGTTTATTTGGCTGGTGCCCTGTTTGTTTTGGCTGTCTCTTCGTTTGGGTTTGTTTATGTCCCTTGAAATAACCACCTCTCGATTCTTTTGTTTGTTTTATCAGTATTCCATTAGTTAGGCTGATTAATTAACTTTCGGTTTTGTCTTAAAAGCCAATACTGTTTAGATCGATGCGAGTAAAGAAAAAATTAGAAATTCATTTACGGCTCTAACAATATACCCATTCACTTTTCTAGCTTCACGGAAACCATAGGTACCGTCATGATTAATTAACTATATTCAATAGGTGGATTATCCCATAGTATCCCAGTGAATGGACTGTATGTGTCTCATGTTTATTTCACTTTTTATTCCTTTGACGTCGAAGTTCACCACGATCAGTGAGCCGAAGCGACACCATATAATTCACAACTGAATTTATATATTATATGTAAAACGACTTGAGACGGTAAGATGAGAGGCGCATCAGTGTATTGAAATATTCTACGAGGTAAATGTAGGCAGGAGATGTGTGCGTCACATATAACAAAAGCACACAAGAGATTCTTTACTTCGTTCAGAATTCGAATTCTTCGGTTTTGATTGTTCGAATGATTTTAAATCTCGAAGAAAAACATTCTGGCGAGGTTCCCAAGTTGACGAAAAACTTAGTTTACTTTTGCCTTGCTCTGGTGTATATATATAGATGGTTTGAAAGAATGTATGTAGAAATGGATAGATATATAATTTTGAAAGGTTCATATGCGCTGACTTTCTTTAGAAAAAAACCTGTATCATTCTTCATTCCTTTTGATCGTTTTCAATCCACTGGTGTTCACAGCCTTGACATTACCACCTTTCCTTTCTTCTTCTCTCCTGACGCACGAGAGTATCGCTGCAAGTTCCTGGCCTGTGTCTGTGTGGAAACACGGTGACAATACTGCTCCCGGTTAATGCATGTAAAGCTTGAAATTACCTCGCAAGGAGAGGGGAAAATTACCTGAGCACTTTTATTAACTAATAAAAAGAGCGCTAACGCGGCCACAAGGAGTTTCATTACCAGTGCAGGATGCCGCACAGAGCCGACACATGAGTCATTTAAAAGCTTAATCTATAAAGGACGCCGAACTTTCCGAGTGTGTGTGTGTGTGTGTGTTTCAAGACGGGGATGGGTAGGAGGTAGTGTGTCGGCTTAAGCGTGTTAAGACCCCACTTTGGTGTGTCAATTATGTGTGTTTAGTGACCTATCTTGGTGAAATGCTTGGGCCCGTTAACCATCCGGGTTTCACACGACGAATTATATAAATGTGTGGGATAATTTCTTGACAGTCGGGCTTTTGAAATGTAACGCTTTAAGACCACTAATAAAAAGAAATGCTCAATTTTTTTGCGCATGCGTTGTGCTTTTATGTTTACTTTGAGTTCGGTAAATGTTTAGTATTTCTCGGGTGAGATGCGACATTAGAATATACGTTAATGTTTAGTCCATCATATTCTTTTTCGAACTCGGTTATCATATGAAGAGATAACCAATCGTAAGATTAGTGTATTCTTTACAGTACGACGCTAACGTAAGTGGAGATGAAGGTGATTATGACAAGTGATTAATAATGATGAATATGGCATGAATCTATCATTCTCATAGTATGGCCACTAAGTCTATAACATACCTTCATAGCATCCTCATCATCATTAAATCTTCCATTATACCTTCAGTAATATATCTTGTCATTACATAAAGCAAAATCCCTCAACGCTCTCGCCTCGTTCCACTCTACATTCATAGCGCTAAAGTGTCCTGGTTATTTGTCCCTCCCATTCATATTCTCTCTCCATCTGTCCAGACTGTCACAGCTTCTCATCCCTCAGCCACTCGCATTTATCGTCCTCGTCCTGTCTGCAGATTAATGAAGCTGACAAGTCCTCATTAGCATGTGTTTTTGACTTGTGGCATGGGTCCACTTTAGGCTGCATTTGTTTTCATGATTCTCTCCCTCTCTCTCTCTCTCTCCCCACTTCAGAAGCGCAAAGAAAAACATGCAAGAAAAAAAGAATAACATTGTTTTATACATGAGCAGTCAACTCTGGTTATCCTCTCAGCCCAAAAACGCATCAATATATATATATATATATATATATATATATATATATATTTTTTTTTTTTTTTTTTTTTTTTTATACTTTGTCGCTGTCTCCCGCGTTTGCGAGGTAGCGCAAGGAAACAGACGAAAGAAATGGCCCAACCCCCCCCATACACATGTACATACACACGTCCACACACGCAAATATACATACCTACACAGCTTTCCATGGTTTACCCCAGACGCTTCACATGCCTTGATTCAATCCACTGACAGCACGTCAACCCCTGTATACCACATCGCTCCAATTCACTCTATTCCTTGCCCTCCTTTCACCCTCCTGCATGTTCAGGCCCCGATCACACAAAATCCTTTTCACTCCATCTTTCCACCTCCAATTTGGTCTCCCTCTTCTCCTCGTTCCCTCCACCTCCGACACATATATCCTCTTGGTCAATCTTTCCTCACTCATTCTCTCCATGTGCCCAAACCATTTCAAAACACCCTCTTCTGCTCTCTCAACCACGCTCTTTTTATTTCCACACATCTCTCTTACCCTTACGTTACTTACTCGATCAAACCACCTCACACCACACATTGTCCTCAAACATCTCATTTCCAGCACATCCATCCTCCTACGCACAACTCTATCCATAGCCCACGCCTCGCAACCATACAACATTGTTGGAACTACTATTCCTTCAAACATACCCATTTTTGCTTTCCGGGATAATGTTCTCGACTTCCACACATTTTTCAAGGCTCCCAAAATTTTCGCCCCCTCCCCCACCCTATGATCCACTTCCGCTTCCATGGTTCCATCCGCTGACAGATCCACTCCCAGATATCTAAAACACTTCACTTCCTCCAGCCTCTCACCATTCAAACTCACCTCCCAATTGACTTGACCCTCAACCCTACTGTACCTAATAACCTTGCTCTTATTGACATTTACTCTTAACTTTCTTCTTCCACACACTTTACCAAACTCCGTCACCAGCTTCTGCAGTTTCTCACATGAATCCGCCACCAGCGCTGTATCATCAGCGAACAACAACTGACTCACTTCCCAAGCTCTCTCATCCCCAACAGACTTCATACTTGCCCCTCTTTCCAAAACTCTTGCATTTACCTCCCTAACAACCCCATCCATAAACAAATTAAACAACCATGGAGACATCACACACCCCTGCCGCAAACCTACATTCACTGAGAACCAATCACTTTCCTCTCTTCCTACACGTACACATGCCTTACATCCTCGATAAAAACTTTTCACTGCTTCTAACAACTTGCCTCCCACACCATATATTCTTAATACCTTCCACAGAGCATCTCTATCAACTCTATCATATGCCTTCTCCAGATCCATAAATGCTACATACAAATCCATTTGCTTTTCTAAGTATTTCTCACATACATTCTTCAAAGCAAACACCTGATCCACACATCCTCTCCCACTTCTGAAACCATATATATATATATATATATATGTATATATATATATACATATATATAAACGCACCAGAATTATGAACTGCCTGGTTTATTGTTAGACATAAGTAGTTGCTCACATCTTACTGATGGCATATAAGCACACAGAGCAATACAACTAGCAACATACTACCAGTCCTTTTGAGGCGTTGTCTTAATGAAAATGATGAGAGACAAAGATTAGTGTGGCGAGAGTAGATAGACAAATGACTTGAGGAGAAAGACGTGCACATAATACCTCTGCTTCCATGATCAGTGTAAAAACTTGGAACGAAGTCCAGTTTTTCCTGTGTTGCATATCTATATCTATACATATAAATATGTATTTTCAGCTCCTCTGGCTCGTAGACGGGTGGGGAAACTTTTAATGACGGAACTTGCAGTAGTGAACACATCAAAGAGGGAGAGGCTGACAAAGAAAAAAATGAAATAAAAAGGACGGAATACTTGACAAATTGGATATAAGCACGGGGGTATAAAAAGACTATTTACACGTGTGAGTAACTTTTCTCATAACTTGGGAGGTGGTAGGGGAGGGAGAGGAGGGCTCCACCATTACTGGCAACCCGATACCGTCTCCCTCACTGCCAGGGGGCTAATATGTTTGTTGGGTCTGGTAGCGTCATCACTGAAACGACGTCACCTCTGCGGTGGTGCTGGTGATGGGTGGTGGTGCTGCTGCCTGCTGGTCATTGTGGTGGTGATGGTCGTGGTGATGGCTGTGGTGGAGGAGGTGTCACTGTTGTTGGTGGTGGTGGTGGTGTTCCTATTAGTGATGGTGGAGAGTTGCGGTGATGGTGTTAGCGACGTCGCCCGTGGTAGAACAGTCCTCCTTTCCAGTAAACATTTCTAGCATTAGCGAGGCATCTTCACCATCAGTCCCTCGAAAGGCAGCACCAAGTCACGTTACACCAGCTGGTAATTCCCTGACCCACTATCATGATGATCATAATCAGTCACTATCAAGAAAGATCATAAAATGACCCTTATCTTCAGCCTCCATTTGCGCCCCATACTGCTCCAGTCCAATATGATTTGTCACACGAGTCCAATCTGCTGTCGCATTCCACGATGCATGTGTCACGTCCATTCCTCATCGTTACTACCAGCATCCAACATCACACCCTCGCTATCATCACCTCATTTACCCTCACATGCACCAACACTGTTAGCCGTCCCTTCCAGTCATCCACTACACTCTCTTTCATTTATCATACCTTCGTCTCCCTCCCTACCAGGAACCCGCTCGTACCTCACTCTTCATCATCTTGAGTCAACACCTCCGCCATAATTCTACCTCCTCCTTGGCATCCTGGCACCATCTACGAAGTCATAATCCTCCCAACGATCCTCGAGGACCAGTCTCTACCACGACCTCCTCTCCCTCGTCACACATGCACCTGTCGCCTTGCCCTAGCCCAGCCACCCCTGTCGTGTCCATCATATTCTTTACGTTCTCTTGCACTGAAAGTTTCACAACTTCCTCCCTACACGCACACAAAAAACATAAACTCCCACACGCACACATCGGTAAACTTACACACGCACACATCATTAGATTAAAAAAACGCACACCCCTTACATTGATGCACACCATAAACACACACACATACATACATATAACACAAAAATACCCACAACCACACTTGCGCAGTACAAAAACATGTATACAGTAGACAACAGTACACACATATACAGCGCATCCACACATACAGACACACCCTCTACATCACACACACATGGAATAGAAATACCCACACCCTCTCGCAATACCCCTATACACACACCCCTGCCATACGCCCTGCCACCAATCTTCAACAAACTTGCTGAGACTCTTCCACCATAAACATTATTTATCCCCGTCAGGTGCGTCCTGTCTTCCCACTGCAGCCCATTATCCTTAATTTACTCCCTGATCCTGCCAAGTTCCTCTCCCCTCTCCTTGGCTAAGTTTATAATCTAATCTCTAATCCTTCGAGCGCTTCCTGCAGCATCTTAGATAAGCTCTTGGATAATTCCGCAGTCTAGCATTTAGTCCTTTGTTCTCTCGGCAACATCCCTGACAAGCTTTCGAATAATGCCGTGATGTAATCCCAAGTTCTTCGAAATCCCTACGAAAGGCTTTCGAATAATCTTTTAACCTCAGACTCTTGAATAATCTAACAATCTAATTTCTAGTTTCTGAATAATCTTATATTCCTGATTCTCTCTAATCCTTCAAGCTTCCGGTAGCATCTTGGGGATGCTTAGATAATCTCAGTCTTTGGAAAGTCTTTTCCCTTGCCTTTTTTTAGATATGCTTAATCCCTTCCTCAACTGGATTTCCAGAATTACGTGCAGGTTATCCTGAGTCTGTTTTCTGAACTTGTTCCATGGTCAGCACGCTGACTCGACAGTCCTCACTGGTTTTGAGGATAACTACGCCAATGAAAATCTTGATCACAGATTTTCCCGTCATGTGTAATACATCGAAAGTGAAAAAAGAAGGAAAAACGTAAAATCTGATGAAATTCGTCCGTTATAGTTAGTCTGAAGTGTTCCAATCATTAGTGAACATGAATGCGAACACATTTTTCTGAAGTAATGTTAGCCTATGTATTTCAACCCACGTGTCTTTGAGGCATTGGAATATACGAAAGGCGATCAAAGTCAAGGTAGTTTACAACGTTAGATTGAAGATTTTTATGTGAATTGGTACACAAAGTAAAGGATTGATTTTTGTTGCAATTGCGACGAGTCTGTTGCATGTTCCTACCCATCCTGTGGGCGGTGGCGTAAAAGAGAATTGTGCAACTAAAAGGTTTAAGAAACCGGGTCTTAATGAGGAGGTGACAGCGTTAACATAACAAGTCTTCTGTTGACAAGAACTCGGGTACGATGAATGATGGGGTCAGCAGTACACATAACATGTAAACTGTTTACAAATCTTGATCAGTGATAGATTACATACCGGAGGTAATGGATATATTTATTATATACGGTAGGCAAAATGGAGGATAGACGATTTAGTGTTGCGGGGCTTTGAAGAGTTCGAGATAACCTTTACTCTTTGGGTATGGACTACAGGAATCTCATTGTTTGCTGCTGATGGTCATTAAGACTTAGGGTTATATCAAGTTGACACCGTGAGCCTTCGAGACTTGAGCAGTACCCACGTAGAATAACTTAAGGTATCTGATGCTATAGCGTTCTACTTAATCTTATTATATCTCGAGCGTTAACGGAATTGACCCTTAGGTCACATCATTCGATTTGACTGTATCAACCAGATTAGGCCATAACATTAGATTGTTTTGACCAGATCAAACCAAAATTATTCGCCGGGTTGACCAGATCACAATATAAGATTTGACTGTATCGACCATACCAGAACATGAAGAAGACTTATCGACCAGATAACTCGACAACATTCGACTGCGTCGACCTTAAAAAGAAATCTATTTACAGTTGGAATCCTGTGAATATCAGTCTTCCTTTGACAGCCATGGGGAAACTTAGGCTTGGAAATACATCTCCGATGCTGTAGTGGTTTCGAGTACAAAAGTATTGTATGTAACTCGCAACTGTGATACAGGAGAGTTGACCAACTGTCTTAGACACTACGGACGGTCTATGAATAATGTAACGAACAGTCAGGAGCGATATATCAACAGGCTGACACACACACACACACACAAGTTGCTAGTCATGAGAAAAGTTTGTCACGCTCTTCAGGGTATGTGTTCAGGACCAACACCACAAGAGGTGTCCCTCCTGAATCCAAACCTTATCCATCATAAGAAAAAAGGAAGAGAAATGCAGGAAGATGTTTCTTCCTGAACATAAATTCTCAGAGTGTATGCTTGTCCTGAGACCCCTCACGGAAGAGATATTCGAGGCACCAGTAATTCATGTTCTCAAGGAAGGGTGACAATGGTGTATTAGGTATAAGGAATTTATCATTGGTGTTGGTCAGCGTCGCTAGCAAGGTTTATCAGAGGACCAGGGTTCAATTTCCGCTTCTGCGAGCCGATTCACACTCTTATTCCCTTTCCTTTGAGGTAATCGTTGTCTGGATCCTTCTGTTCTCGTAATCTTATATACACAAGGTTTCGTAGAATGCAGCCTCCCAAAGGGGTACTGCCAAACTAGGCTGTGTTTAAGTGGAGGTCGTTACAATCTCACACCCTTCGTGTCAGAATTGCCGGTTTTACTCTGTCTCATTAAAGCTTATGTGAATACCACTAGAGTTAAGACACACTGGCTACCCCGCCAGAGTTAACACTCTCTCACCGCCTCATGAGTGTTAATTGACACTCATCATCCCACCAAATGTTTACATAGTCCATAGTAATGTATCATTAAGGCAAGTCTCGAGCGAGATAAGAGGATAATTAATGTTTGTGATTCACTCAAAAAGCAAATTATTAGAGTTAGTGTTCTCTGAGCTTTGGATGTAGTCTTAAAGTTTGTTTAAACCTTGTGTCCTGATGCAAGACACTGTTCTTGATCCACTATCCTGTGTCGTAAGGTAAAACCACAGATTAGCTTCATACCCTTAGTATGTGAGTATAACACTGCCTCTAATTACTGTAAATCCAGTGTGGTGATTTGGACTCCTTCGAAAGCCATCTTGAACAATTTCCTGACAGAGCACACACATCCATCTTGCCTGCCCTCTATTCTCAGGAACTAGAATACCATTTAAATTTACCCAGGGGAAGGGGTCGGAAATGAAAGCCTATTTTTGTGACATTTTGTCTTAATCAGTAATCTCTCGTGTCAGGTTGGTAATACTGATCTCAGACTGGTGCAGCCCTGCAGAATTCGACACACTTAATGCTCTTGTTGTAGAAGAGGAAAACAAAAACCACAACTAGTTACATTCTAGTAAATCTACGGCTTCCTCCCCCTTTTAAAGTGTGCCTATCAACCAGAAGCCTTCAATCTCTCTATGTTCTGTTCTGCATAGCATCATTTTGTCCATCAGTTATCACTGTGCTCAGTGTCTGCTCTTTTTATCATTCCTCCTCATCCGCATCTCTTTAGGTATGGCGAATACTTTATTTCTGACATTCCTGTATATAGTGGAGACCTTAATATTATCAACTTTCGTCATTGTCTGCCGTCTTGTAAACAGACATTTGTTCTGTAACATAGTTTCTTGCCTTTCTTCAAGTATCATCTTTCTGGAAGCGCCATTTTCTCTCTCTCTCTCTCTCTCTCTCTCTCTCTCTCTCTCTCTCTCTCTCTCTCTCTCTCTCACGGACACACATTCAGCATCAGCATCAATTACTCAGCATCTCGTATTCTACCATACAGGACCTGTCAAAATCTGTTCAGACTTCAGTCACCGATTCCTTTGCACCCACCAGGCCACTATGCGAGTGTGAAACGTGTGAAAGATGCATGATTGAGAAATGACCGACTTGAGCTTTTTTTCTCACCATAGCTAGTGTGTTGGTATTATTCTTTACCCCCTTATATTTACTCGACTCCCATAGCCTGTCGTTTTTAAGAGGCTATTCTGTCCTCACCGGTAGAACAGTTTATATATATATATATATATATATATATATATATATATATATATATATATATATATATATATATATATATATATAATGAAATATTCGTTTGTCCTTGCATGAAGTGGATTAGCTAATCTTCCATCTTATGTCAACAATGAGAGTGTTGCCAGCATTTTAAGGGAGGAGCAGAAGCTAGGATATGAGAGAGAGAGAGAGAGAGAGAGAGAGAGAGAGAGAGAGAGAGAGAGAGAGAGAGAGAGAGAGAGAGAGGAAGCAGCCTTAGATTAGGGGGGACCAAGGGAAGGGACGCGAGGCTGGCTACAATAAATATTGACTCTGCGCCAAAGAAAACCCAACTGCCCTAATACCTATAATCATTTTGACATTGCCAGAGACAGGCTTATGGGGAGCCAGCCGTAGACGGTCTGATTTTGCTTGGCTCTCTCATATTTTTTCCCCCATTTTCTCTCCACACTGTGCAACTCTACCCAGCAACAGTTACCACGAACTATTAGACAAAGATGGGTATTACACGCGTGTTTGTCTGTCTCCTCTCATGACCTCGAACTATCAGAAAATTGTGTCTGTGAGAGAGAGAGAGAGAGAGAGAGAGAGAGAGAGAGAGAGAGAGAGAGAGAGAGAGAGAGAGAGAGGACGAGCCAACCAACTTCATTTTCTCCTGTCAGCTAAATTAGAGTTGTCCATTACGTAGCGTGGAGTAGGGCGCTTGACAGGGCATTTGTTTGTCAACAGAGGAAAGCCGGGCACTTATTGGTTCCATCACGCGTGGAAAACACTAATATTCCCGCCTGGCCGCTCTGTAGAGGACGGGACACGGGAGTAGGAGAGAGAGAGAGAGAGAGAGAGAGAGAGAGAGAGAGAGAGAGAGAGAGAGAGAGAGAGAGAGAGAGAGAGAGAGAGGAGATCGATACTGGCGTTTTGAATATCGGTTGTTGTTATGAGGGAGCGTCATCACAGCGAGGCACTGGATAGGGAGTTCTTATTGTTCAGTGGGATCCATTCTAGTTATTGTCTCCTTCAGGAGCTGTGTAGTTAGGCTCCTCTCTCGTCAGTAGAGGACTCTTGGCGATATCAAGTAAGGGCAACCCTCTGTTCGCTGGCAATATGGCCCGCCAGAAAGAGAAGCAGTCACTTAGTCATCATGGTAGCTGGGGGAGTGATTGCTATGCATTTACAAAACTCGGGAGTCATGAGTTCGTGTCTTGGATCAGGGTTGGTGAAGAGAATGGAGTGTAACAATATGTGCCAAACCGGTTTTTCGTTTTCTTATAGTCATCATCGTAGGGATATAAAAACTATATATTCTGAAGCTAGCAACATCTGGAATAGATCAGCCAACCCACATGTATCTGAAGGTTTTTCTATCAGAATTTTGTATCTGCAACGCGGAATTTTGATGAAGTTACCACAAATGTCAACCAAAGGTCTGGAGAACCACCAGAAGATGAAATAAAACCTTGGTATATGAACCTAAAGTTGGGCACATCCCCGTCCCCAAATATATATAATATAATATATATATATATATATATATATATATATATATATATATATATATATATATATATATATCCTGAAGCTGCCCCCCCCCTTTTTTTGGTCTATGTAGATAATACCCTCACGTAAAATGAAACTTCCCTCGGGATGACATGTCTTTCTATTCAAACCATGTTACTGGAACCAGAAGAAACAGACTTGAATACTGAAGAAGATGCAGTAAGAAGCCATGTTTACCTAATGTAACCGTCTGGCCCTCTGCACTTAGCAGTTCGACACAGGACGTGGTCCCACTCTCAAAACAACCTCGTTCCTGAACTGGGTCTGTGTGGAGTCCCAATACGGCCGTGGACGTACATCCCGGCTCGTATGACGACACTATAGAACATCTACTGCTTGTGAAAGGGAGTGTGAGAGAGTAGTAGTCAGCCGAATATTGAAACGTAAATGGTCAGGAAAGAAAACGTTTCTTGGGTCATGTCTGTATACTTAAAGTACATAACACCTAGAGCATTAAGGGGGAATCATAAGGCACGAAGGTACGACCCTTGAACTCGACGTTACGACCCTTGCGTAGAGCAAGCATAACTCTTTTCCTTGTCTTCAAGTCCATACGGCATTAAGGACAAGTTGTTGGTATACGGAGAACAAGTCACTCTTTCATTTTCACTTGACGATTTCTCTTTATTTCTTGAACGACCGTCCCCCACTACCTAAACGACACTCCCAACGACTTTCACGAACGTCCCCAACGAATGTCCTTCGCTGCCTGAACGACTGTTCCCGGTGCATCAACGAGCGCCATTTACTGTTCCAACGACCGTCTTCTTATTGTCACAACGACCTTTTTAATTCACTGGTGTGGTCGTACCTGTTTGGTCGTCACTGGCATGTTGTGCTTTCAGAACAGTCTTTGTGATTCAGGCAGGTCATGACCTGAGTAACCCGAGGTCACTGAGGGAAACGACGAATCTTGAGGCTGTAATATTCAAACCAGGATCGAAGGCTTGTATAATGGAGGCCACCTCCTCTTCCTCCTCTTCCTCATCTCCCATCACTTTCTCTCGGACGTTCCTCCTCTTTCTTTCACCCAACACCCCGTCCTTCCACCTCGCTCTGCCACTCTCTTCCTATATCCCTACCCGTCTTCCTCTCTGGCCTCCTCACCTCTTTAGGGAAAATGTTCGAGTGTCGGCAGGACCAGGAAATGGCGAGTCTGATCAAACCTTATGTAAAACCCGGCAGCAGCCACAGTCTAGGAGAGACATTTGCCATATATATATATATATATATATATATATATATATATATATATATATATATATATATGTATATATATATATATATATATATATATATATATATATATATATATATATATATATATATATATATATATATATATATATATATATATATATATATATATTCAGGGACACGTGTGTGGAAGTACATAACTCTTTATGAAAAAAAAAGGGACAGGCGTATTGACTTCTTCCTATATCCACGTTAGCTGATATATGCAGCTTCTTTTGTCATACGGTTGACACCATGTGATTATCTTACCAGGCGTCATGTTCATGACTGCTGATATATTCATGATACAGTCGAACGCAGGGTTCGAAATCGGTTCTCTCTGCTGTTTTCTTATATCCGAGTTATCATATAATCGACAATGATGAAAGGAAATTTATTGTTAAGTAGCACTTCACAAAACGGGTAATTACACATATAAAGGTACTGTTATGTTAAGTAGCACTTCACAAGAGGTAATTTATTACACATTCGTAAATGTATATATATATATACACACTTGCATTACCAGATTAATCTGTTCTTTTCTGACCTCTTCCATCATCACAAGCAGCCTTATTAAGACCCAGGGATCTGCTGTTGTTTGACCTCCTTTGTACCCCATCCTTTAGAAACACACGTACGTACAGTCTGCCGTCTTACTCTGTGGTTGAACCTTAGAGAGGTCGATAAGCCTGATGGTGCTATGAATTATCTTCAACCCCATAACGAGTACACTTTGTTAGCCAAAAGTAATTCCGATAGTTCACGACACACACCCATTTATACACTGCTACGCGGCCAGCATGCTCTTATATATTATGGGAAAAAGTGAGTACTTTTACACAGAAAAAGTAAGTACTTTTCCCTTTCACCTGGTCTTTCAAGATTATTATAGTATAAAAAAAGGGGTTGTGGGAAGAAGTTCTTATGTTTGGCCTTTTATGTGATCTCTTTAGATAAAACACTTTTGCTCCAGTTGTCTCCGAGATGTATGTTTTTTTTTTTTGTGTGTGGCTTTTGGCTGCGCAGCTTGCTAGGATGTTGAGTCATTTCTCAAGATGCTTTCCGATAGATGAATTCCTTCAGCGAAAGGAAAGAAGCGAGTTTTCTGTCTTCTCCGAAAATAGCGTTTGCTTGCATGCATGGGAAATCTTGTTCCACCTTATCTAGCATATATTAGGCATAGTTAAAGGCGCTCCCTAAATCACACACATTTTAAATGCATCAGATGTCGTCAGCAAAACTTTTTTAAGTACCCACATTCTCAACATACCAAGACACAGACCGTTTGATCTGAACGATTTATAAAGCACTTGCACATCCAATATACGTCAAATAGGATATAAAGCACTTCTTAAACAACACGTACTCTCATCACCTTCTAAACCACTTACACATCCAACATTCGTCATATACGATCAAAAATTACTCGTCCAACATAAGACCAAAATATTTCTAAGCTGTTCACACATGTCATGCTTAAAGAATGGTTATACTACTTTCTAAACTGACATTCCAACCAACATAAAAGATGCGTACAATGTGCTCAAACACTTATCTAATCTTACATCGCATTGAACATGATATACAAAATATGGCAAACATATTTCGCGTAGGGATAACCACACGTTGATCACGACAGAAAGGACATGTTTATCGCACATGGAACAAACAACTGTCACGATAAAGTCTGGACAATAGACGAATGCAAAACTCATCAGAGAATGAGAAACTGAAATTAAAGAAAAAAAAAAAAAGCAGACCCAAACAGCTGAAGAGCATTCACTACAGTCAGACGTAAAACAAAAGATTTGAAACAAAAGAGATGCTGGTTATGAATACACTCCATATCAAGTTTAAGTACGAGGCCAGTCATTAATGAACAACTGGCAATAGGAATACATAACAGAACCCTTCCCTGACCAGAATATTCTACGAATGTTCAGGTCAAGCGAGCCTCAATCACTCACGCCCAGTCCATGACACAGAGGCAAGATCGTGAGGGAATGTCGAGACGTTACGAGCCATCCTCGCCAGTCGGGCGTTAACCATGTGTATCGAATACATCATACACACACACACTCACGCACGCACGATTAAGAATACACATGCATAAGTATGCAACTCCAAACATATGCAAGAAAGGACGGTTGCAACATCATCGTGTTAGTTGATGCAATGACCTGACCATAGCATGGAATACATGTATATATGTGTTCACATATGTATTTGTCTCTATATCAGTCCTCATATCTGTCTGTAGGAGTGGTTGTTTACTTGGTTACATAAACAGAAATCTACGATTAAACCGACCATCAATCAGTCCACCAATCAATCTGTTCTTAAAGCATTTGGCTGGGACACTGTGGTATTTAAAGCCGAGAGTCGAACCCACGTGGAAGACAGAGAGGATACATAATCTCGAACCACATTGAGACTTTGGATACACAGGACTGTGGAAATCCTGACATACTTTCATTTATAATGTTCAGGCGAAATGCGAATGTTCAGGCCGGCAAGGGATCGAGAATACTGAAACGGTGAAGAGCAGAATTTGAGACGGCTTCGGAGTGACTGAAAGAAAAAAGATGTTTCGTATCGATGCAAAGAATCCTGCATTACTCCCAGACCGAACGCGACGCAACATAAAATTAGCGAGACGCAAATGACCAGAGAAAACATAAAAAAAAAAAGAATAGAAATGCGTACATACCATCTTGGTGAAAACACCACCATCGTGTTTCAACCTAAACAAAAGCAATTTAGGAACCTGGATCGATTAGAAACTAAATATGAATAACGTCGCTTGATGCAAGTGCCATCAGGAGGGGACGGAACCAACACAGGGATGTAAAACAATACGTCGTCGTCCCCCAGGGTAGTGACTTAACCTGACTGTATCAAACTTCCTTAGTAATTCTGCGGTGCCCGTAATCTATGGTACCTCCAATCCTTTGATGAAGTTCAGTATATAACAACTATTCTGTCAGGTAATCTTAATGTTACCAATGAAACTTCAGATATGAACTTTTCAACAGTTCTCGTCTGGAACTGTTAAAAAATGTTAAATTTTCACTTGTCTTGATACTCCCCCAGCTTGAACACCAATTAATAGATAATCTATTGCATTTGTTCGTAATTCTAAAGTATGCTTCTGTTAAGTAACTCGCAAGAATCTGTCATAAGTTTATTTTCTTTACATGATGTCAGAAATGTTGTTTTGAATCGAGACTCGGACGCCACAGTTAAAAGCCTCTGGGTACAACACGGCGCCACTGCCGATGCATAATAGTCTAGGAAGACATTACCGACCCATTAGCGCCAGAAAAAACAATCCCTTACTAAGCATACACAAATCTTTGGTAATACAGATGAGCCCTGAAGATCACAGCCAATGAAAGTACAGACAGATGGAACTCAACATTGTAAATAGGATCTTCATTGGAGACGGAGGAGGATCAGGGAAACTGAACTAAACTCTCATCGACTCGCAGAGCCATGTTGATGACATAAACAAGACCTTGATGACAGAAGGGACATCTTAAATGTCGCCGACGGCTTCCTCCACAACACAAACAACTTCCTTAACGTCGCAAACAAGCATCTGGACAACACACACACAGACACACACACACACACACACACACAGACACACACACACTAGAAAAAAAAGGTACCTTGAGCGTGTAGACAACATAGTCATGGATGATAGACACGCAGACAGAAAATCCCAAGACGATAGGTATACCCCCCCCCCCCCCCCCCCAACTATGCCCCAAACGAACCCCTCCCTCCTCCCCCTTAGCTCCACCCTCGACGACACAAACAACCCAAGTGACGACCCAAACAAAGAGGTGGGGGCGGGAGGAGGAAGAAGGCCTTGGACGACGCAAAATGACTCCCTCCGGAGGTGGCGAACACTGCAGGAGTGTAGGCGAGAGGGATAGTGGTGGCGGCAACATTATCTTCAGCTGGGGTGTTGCTGCTGCTGGTCCTGATGACAAAACCAGCTTGCACGGTCGAGTCCAGTTGGGAGGGATTGGGGTGGGGGGGGGGCGTCGGTAGAGAGAGGGGAGAGAGAGAGAGCGAGGGGAGGGAGAGAGCGTGTCCGGGGAGAGGCAGTGGAGGAAGGATGGTCTCCCGGGAGAGGGGATGGGAGGGGGAGGAAGAGAGGGAAGAGGGGTGAATATTGAGGTCAGGGGAAAAGGTGCAGGGAACGGGGGGAAACGTGGGTGAGGGGAAAATGAGGTGAGTGGAGGAAAAATGGCATAAGAGTGAGGAGATGATTGCGGATTGAAACTGAATGGGGTGAGGGTAAAGGAGAGATGGCGCAAAATGAAAGGATAGTGTGATGAGAGTGGGGAGAAAATAAGGTGAGGTAAAGCAGAGTCAAGGGATAGTGAAATATATGTTAAACATAACGTGAAGTAAGGTAAGTCGGTCATTCCCTAAGTGCTGACACTGCTTAAAAGTCGACACCATTTGGTTCGCCAACAGTCGAAAAGAGTATCTTGAATATTCTAAGGGTGATGTGTGGTAAACGAACATCTTTGATAAATCTAGGTTATCAAAAATGTTACTTTTTCGTACAGCAGAACAGTTTAGAGGAACAATTTGGAAATATAATGTAACTTGCATACATTCGTGTTGTTGCTAAAACGAAAGTTTTGTAGAAATATCTTCCTATTATTTACCATTTGGCTAAGGGTTCGTCATGTAGAGTGATGGTCGAATGTCTCCGTCATGTGGCATTTGCTGTCGAATGTCCTCCATATTTTGTGGGACTGGTGGTCGAATGCTTCTCTTTCTGTTAACCTGATGGTCGACTATCCCTCATTCTAGTGGCACTGGGGGTGAAATATCCCTCATTCGTGTGGCATTGGTGGCCGAATACCTCTCACTCGTGTGGGGCTTGTGGTTCAATGTGTGTCATTCGTGGGCCATTGGTTGTCGAAGACTGGAAATGTAGAACACAGAATAGATATTCGTGTCGGAAACAAATATTGAAAAGGTAATTACTTCAACTATACTCGGAAATATGATCTGTTATGGGGATTATAAGATTTATAGTGACATATAAGTTACGTTCATGTGGTGTATAATTCGGTTAATTCTCATGATGTAGAAATCTCGGCATTATGTATAGACCGTGACGTCTGTTTTGCTTTTTGATGATCACTTCCATGGTGACGATAATGCAGATCTGTAACTGCAACAGCTTAATGTTCCCTGAATTCGAAAGTAAAAACTGCTCGTTAGGATTTCCACAGGCAATCTTTTGAATTCATAAAGCATTCAAGGCGTCAGGTATAGATGAAATAGAAATTATATGAATAGTCTTTTGACATTCGTGAGAAGTTACAATATCTCGTGCAATTTAATGATCAAATAAACATGACAATACGTGTGCCAAAAGACGAGACGAAGAATAGATCGTAGAGCTTTCCCGTGTCTATTGACAATCATAAGCAGCAACAGGTGTTAATGTAAGACCTTTATTATCGCTTATCATCTCCCTGAAATTCTTATAAGTGTCTCTTCCTCAAACTCACCAGCAGATCTCTCTCCCTCTCCTCAACACCTGTCGTAGAGGTACCTCTCTCCCTTTCATTACATCCATCGTAGAGATAACTTTTTCTTTTCACACCTCCCCAGGACACCTGTCGTAGAAATACGTTTCTTTTTCCCTTCCACACCTGACGTAGAGCTACCACTTTCCCTTCCCATAACTGTGGTATAGGTACCTCCTCTCCCTACCATCACGCTAGCCATACTGGTACCCACCCACTCCCCTTCCCTCCACCACCCTTACACAAGTACCTCCCTGGGGAATCCTACCCCGACGCCCCCAGGACAGGAAATGGTAGTAACCTTTTCCTGTAGTCTGACACTCCTGTTACTACCGTCCTACAGCAGACGACTCTCGACATATTTTTTTTCCTCCCCACCCGCCCGCGAGCAGTAGTCGCTTACGGTGGCTACTACCTGGAAATGAGAATCTGTGTTTTTATTCAGGACAGTACCTTACGAGTCCACAACGGTGTCTATTTACTTAATGGCTAGCGTTTACAGAGGTCATATACCTAGAGCCGAAACACTCAACCCGCCTCCACGTACGTAGATCTGGATACGAACGACACAGTTGAATATGTGCCTCAACTTCTTCATGAAAGGCGATCTCCTCTTGGGCACAAAACTGAACAGAATTTCACGGAATGTTTTACACTGGATGTGAGTGTCATTACCCTCTCACACCAGGGAAATTATGGAATAGGATACCCTATCATCCAACACAGAGAATATATAGACAGAAATAAGTCTCGAATGAAAGTTAATTTTGGCGCCTCATTTACAGGTGTAAACATTTCTTTCATAGAAGAGTATTGCTTCACATGCACAGGAAATAACTTAAATTTGCCTATTGTAAATAATTCATCAATTATGTAAGCTATGTAATTCTGTGTAGTCTAGTTCCTAAGCCTTATTTCATCTTTTTGCCAACTCTGTATCCTCTTTGCACCGCTGCCCACGTGATAAGTAGGAGTGTACAACTGTTTTGTGGCAAATATCAAAAATTAAATGATTTAGATTCTCTTTCGTAAGTCGACTTTTGTTTTTTTTTAATTACAAATTCCAGTATTTGATGATCTCGAGTACTAGAAAGGAGTTTGAACTTGAGGCTCACCTTAGAGAAGGAGTGAGAATGAGGAGTAACCTTTGACCTTAGTCACTGGGAGCTACCCATTCACCCAACGCTCACCCCATTTGAGAACCTTTTCTTCACCCGCTCTTAACAGTGGCCATTGCATTACCTCATTGTTCTGCATTATGGAGGTACCTCCTACCTAACATAATGTAGTTCCCTCCTCTCTTACTTCATTATACAAAAGTCTGATCCAGAGGTTTATATATCACGACGTAAGAGCATTAAACACTGTCAATGCTACAGAGCTATGAGCATCACTCTACACGCTTGTAAGAGATAAAGAAACACGAGTCATTTTACTTATCATCTGTTAAGTAATGAGTCTCATTCTGCATGCCATGGTGAGGTGGTCAAACCCTTTTACGTGGCATTTACAGAATGAGTCCTAATATATATATGTCACTTAGGCAGTAAGTCCTACTTTACGTGCTACTGTGAGGCAATATAGTCTTATTCTACATTGTGGTAAGACCATCTTGTATTATTTATTTTCTATACAGCTGTGTATATAATATATATATAAGCCTCATTCTTCATGTTTTGGCGTGACTTATGGGAACTTCAATAAGTCTCAGAAATAAGTTAACCCATTTGTTCATATTGGAAACTAATAACGTCACGACAGGTTTGAATGATTGATACGTGCACTTAAGCTCTTGTTTTTTACCTTTGTATTTGTTATGCAACCTATGTATTAACTTATAGGAGGACCTGGATTTAATCTACTCTTAATAGATTTATCTTCAGTTCGATTCTCTTCCTACCTTCCCCTATTTCACCACTTCTTCATAAAGTGATGAAAAGACTGCAGCTGCTCCTTGCCATGGCATAAATTCCCAACATCTGTTTGAAAGATAAGCGATATGATTACATCTCCTTCAACACATTTATGATTACAGGAGCTTTCTTCTTCCTTGGTGATTACCTTTGATAATCCACACACACACACAGGAGTGTAGTATGTGATACTCCCCTTTAGGGAGAGAGAGAGAGAGAGAGAGAGAGAGAGAGAGAGAGAGAGAGAGAGAGAGAGAGAGAGAATGTAAGCCTTCCCACACGGCAACTGTCCCCCCTGACAAAACACAACCTTTAATACCCAGCCTAAGTGGCAGGTTTGAGGGCAGCTTCCTACACTGCACTGGCCGTAAACAACCTCTTGCCTCGTGTAATGCGTCGTCGGCACTGGTGGGAGGCGTTTAAACACCTCTTTCCTGACGCAACTTTCCCCGTCATGACACACGTAGAGGATCTCAAAAAATCGTATGTGAGGACAGTAAAGTTTATTTTATGATCGTATCCTTCAAGTGAAGCATAAAACCCCCCGGTGAAATTCCGTAGTTTGAAAACTTATTTCCATATTTAGTGAGGAGGTTAAAGTCGACAGAGAATGTATCGTCAGCGAAAAATGTTGTCTCGCCTTCGTTAAACTTTAGTAGCTCGGGGAGAAGAAAGTTTTAATAAACTAGTATCATCAGAATCTAAATATCCTCGTATGAAAAGGCTGTTAAGAGGATCAGAACGGCTACGACGTCGGTCAAGCGTCTCTCCTATTGCCTGATGTCTTGAGATCACCAGAGTGCTTTACTGTGAGCGTTGAAGTGCTTCTTTGGGTTCGTATAAGTAGTTTTTCTTGAGTCAGTTGGTCGAGATGCTTTTTTGAGTTGGTCGAGATGCTTCTTTGTGTTGGTCGAGATGCTTCTTGAGATATGGAAGTAATCATTTAAAACCGTCCAACTGTTTCTTAAACACCGTCGAACTGTGCCTTTTAAGATCGTCGACCCTCGTCTTTAAGATCGTAGGACTTCACCTTTAAGATCGTCGACCCTCATCTTTAAGATCTAAGAACTGATTTTGAAAGAGTCGAACTGATTCTTAAGGTCGTCGAAGTGCTTCTTTGAGGGCGTCGAACTGTTTCTTTTGAGATCATCGAAGTGATTCTTTTTAAGATCGTCGAAGCGCTGATGCTCTTGCGTCCCGTTTGAAGTAATTCATGGTAGGCTCATCAGAACTGACTCGTTCATGATGATGGTTTCCTTTCGGGATGCATATCCTCGTTCACAATACAACAGCTGCTATATTCATGATACTAAGGGTACATCAGATATGGGTTACTCGTGTCCATGAGGGAACAACAACGTCACATGGCGCGTGCTGTTCATGATACAATGTCTGTGTCGCATACTTATTACCATTGTTCATGATACAGCTGATGATTCATATATGGGTTACTGTTGCTCATAATCTAATAGCTACATCTCGTAGTTGTATGATGGTGGAGTGTTCAAGAGATGGGACCCCATGAGCGTAAAACTCCTCTATATCATAGGTGTGTGTGTACGTACGTACGCACTCTTTATGAGGTAATTCTTATCCCTAGTTCAACCTCTTCATCTAGGAACAAGTCTGAATAACCTTTCGTAATTGCCCTATTCCTCATTCGTGTTAGAGTCCCTAGTGATCGCTGGGGGGAGAGAGGAGGGGAGTATAATCCTGTTTTAAGGTAGTTGAGGGAATTTTCCCTACATTTGTAGGGGTAGGAGGGAGCAGTGGATGGCTGGGAGTATGAGCGATTTCCCTCGAGATGTTGATGGAAATGTTATGAAAACGTGGTCGACCTTTCCGTTTGTTTTATGGAGTTGTTGTCTTGTACAATATGTGTTGCGACGTATCAAAATGGATTTGAAAAGCCGTATCTACAGAAAATGTAATGGAAAAATTCATGAAAAATGTTGCATTCATTTTTAGTTTTTGGTGTGTCAGACATGAAAATTGTGAAAAAATTCTTTCTATTTCGTTTTGAATGGATGCAGCATTGCAATATCAAAGCAGTGATGGTCTGATGATAGGGTAAAGTAGATTAAAAGGAACAGATATGTATTACAGGATCGCAAACTTCATCAGAAAAACTGTGTTTATCATCAGTCAATTCATTTCGAAGATTCTGTTCGCAAGAAAAATGGAACTACATTCACAATACGGTTAGGTTGCCTAATTTACCATTTTCGACTGGTCTTGTCACCTTAACTCAACTGGATCAGGTGCACACAGCATTACACCTTTTATGGGGACGAATTTTGCAGAATTTACTTCCCCAGCTTAACCCCCACTCCTCCCGCTGGTAAAAGAAAAGGACGCCTAACCATCTATGGGGTTGGACTTGCTACACTTCTAACCTATCCTATACAAATTAGTTGCGAAAAACGAAGAAGAATACCCGAAGATGAGTAAACAACACATTATCATGATGAAGAACATTATATCCTTGCTCAGTTTCCTCAACCTTCACGTATTATCTTTGCTATTAAGGAGTTTAATTATGTATAGCTTGAGAGAGATAATCGCCAGATAGAATGAGGTAGAAGAAAGTGTAATGGAAGAAGAGATTACATGGGAACGAATTAAGAGAAGTCTCTGGTTATTCTTATTCGGTATCATCGTGAAACATGTTATTCCAATAGGTTCACAGTTGCCTGCAATTGTTTTTCAAGATTCTGAACGCGTGTCGATTGTCTGTACTCAGTTTTGCTCGTATCTCATCAACCGCAGAATACGAGTGCGTAGATTGTTTCAAGAAATAGGCACGTGATCCTTCACTTCCAAGAAATGTACTGTGGCTGTGACGAGAGCAATGACAGAACCAGTTACGCAAAGACGGACCATCCCGTTGAAAGATAGTGCCATGTGTCACGCATAGACTTGGTGAGCTGGATTAATAAAATGATTACAGCACCGATGATGACAAAGCAATGTCTCATTCGTGCGCAATCGGCGTTGCAACGTTCCCTGGCGAGAGATAGAAGAGACTTAAACCCCAAACAAAGGAGGACTTTAAGTTTATATACTCAAACTACTTATGTCTTCCTTCTCACATACGCTTGCGTGCAAAAGCACAGTAGGTCTGCTACAGTACATTATACACATCTTCACGATACTCATTGGCATCTATATATATCTTGTCTATCTATCTGTTGCATGGGGTATGTTCTTTGTACGCGTGTTATTGATCCCTCCCCAAAAGGACAGGTGGATGGTAGTGTTCATACCCTGAAATTGTTCACTACGTTTTCGTCGTTCTTGCATGATTACCTTGGCTAAGCGCCCGGTGATGTGATTAGGGTATTAGTGACATCAATCGCTGGCTATTAAGCTGTCCTCTTTTGAAGCCATTGTTTGGCCAAGGGTTATGTCATGCCCCTCAGCACGGTCGGCTGGGGTAATGCGATGACTGGGTTCCTTCAGAGCCTGAGTGATGTACAGAACTCACGCAAAGCGTATAGAATATGCAAATGAGTGTTAGAATATTACGAGAAAATCGACTTGAGTGATGTAAAAGATCTGATTTTTCATCGGTTTTATCTACAATAGCATTTCGGTGGAAGTTTCTCTATTTGTCAGGAGTGTGATTGGAAGTTTACTGATGTGGGAGTTAGGTGGTCGATCACGGCTAGTTACTATAAGATTACATTTGATACTGACCATTAATCCTTCTACCTTATTTTGATGCTTGACTGAAAATCAAGAGAGTAAAGGACAAACATATGAGTACCACTATATTCTCCCATGTTGTACAAGCATTTCAACAGCAATAGCATGACAGGAAATGCAACTTGCAAGTACAGACAGACTCGCATATCAGGAAATAACTGGCAAATTCTAGGTAGAGAATGCGTGCCTTTGACAGTCGAACACTTTGATGGAACTGCAGATAATTATACTTGTACGAATAGTTTTATTTTACCGCAGAGATTCTGAATTCCTTTGCTATATTACGGTAGGAACGATTAAATTCTTGCGTTGTATCCTGGTTCACTAACAGCAATATATTGTGGGGTACAAGATATTATTGAAAAGATAAAAGAATCTTGTTATCCCGATACGCGGAAGGCCGCCCTGGAGCACCACACATTATATTTTGTATGTAAAAACGTATTGTTTGGCTACGTTAAGATCACTGGCTCATTCGGTGTTACTGAATCTTAAGACTTAATGTCATCGAGACTGAGTCTCTTAACGCAGATATCTCGTATATCCTGTATATCTTATTTCACATTAATCATAATCAAAGGATTTTGGTACTGATCACATTACAATGGATTAAGGCATGGATGATATCATGTAACCCATCGCCACCACCGGAAATATCCCCGCTGACCACGGCTTTACAGAAATCACCCTTCAACTTTTGCCACAAAAACGCCAGGTCCCTACATGCATGACCCTAACCTGTGGCAGGGCAGGAGTGTGTCCTTGCATTCATCAGCCTCCCACAGAACAAACATGCCACCACCTACCATAATATGGGTCCGATTACAGATTATCACAAGGACATAACTCGACAGGGGTCGTCTTTCCTCTCGACCGACCGACTGACCAACCAGACTGGCTGGCAGGCTCGTTGGAACCAGGATCTCTCATCACATAAAAAGTATCGATAGGTTGAATTTATATATTACCGAAGGATTTCGCTCGAACGTTTGAAAGGATTACAGGTGTTCCTCCCCCTCTTGCTGGCTTGGTTGGTTCTCTCCTCCACTGACTATCTCGCGTCTTTCATCCGTTTTTTCACCTGTTTACTGTCTCTTCCTCTTTTATTGACACTTTCTTTTTCCTTCCTTCCCTATAATCATCCTCCCTTCTCCACTCCCTCCATTCCACCACCTACTCTCCTTCCCCATCTCTTGACTAGTCTCATTTTCCTCTTACCCTTATGTCCGTCCTAATCTCATTCTTACCCACGCACATAATACAACCTTTACCATCTCCCCTCCTCTCCCTTGTTCCCTCTTGTTCTATCTATCTTCTTCCTATTGTACCTTCAGTTCAACCCTTCGTTTTTCCTCCTCCTACCTGCCTACCCTTACCACTTGTTCTTCCACCCATACTCCTCACTACATGTCTAGCGTCCTCTAAGGTTCACAAATGTAGTCATATTTACAGCGTTCGATTTCAGATAGCCGGGCTGGGATACGTATCACGGAGGGGGCCTGTGTTTCCCCGAATATTGCCCCATTTCAATATAGAGGTCAGAGCCAAGGGCCAGGTGTGTGGCCTCCCTCTTTTCTCTGCTGTTAGAATGGGGGTAAAAAGCAGAGAGATGTATATGTTGTTTCCATGGCTTACATGACTAGGAATTTCGTGTATGATATATTCGAACATGGACGCGCAAAGAGATGTAGTTAGTTATAAATGATATAGGACACACACACACACACACACATATATATATATATATATATATATATATATATATATATATATATATATATATATATATATATATCATACAAATAAATGTAGTACCGCTCATAACAAGACTCAAAAAAGCAAACAAATTGAGATTCTTTTTCTTATAGTCCTTGTTTATCCATCCAGCCAAGATGACCATGAATGATTTTTTTTTTTTTTTGCCAATATTCATTTCAAGAGAAAAAATACAATATTTTTTACCATAGAATAAGACGTAGTATTTCAGGAAAATATAAGCAATCGGCAAGATGAACTCTCTAGATTTGACTCGTTGAATCTAGGATATAAAACATATGATGGTTAAGGACTTCACATAACAGAGGAAGGAAGTAGTTGTAAGTTCTTGGTAATCAAGTGTAAGAGAAAAATACTTCTGGGTCTTAAAATACCCAATGGTCTACGTGCTAACAGTTTGGGTTGCCATCAGAGTACGTTTGGGATTTAAGAATTTACGATATTGGGGCTCTTAGACCTGGCTTTCATGTGGCTGGTGAGAGCGTTGAAACACGCGGGGAAAAAATACTGGAAGACAAAAAAACCCAAGAAAAAAAATGAACGAAAATGAACCCATGAAAGTCGCCTTCACCAGAAGGAAAAATGTAAACAGAACGAAGTGACAGGAAAATATTATTTTCTCTGATATATAGAAAAACTTACTAATCAAGAAGGGCGAGAGGATTAGACATAGTACAATGAAAAGTGAAAAAAACTTGTACATGCAAGGATGACCGTGAAAAAGAAGGGAAAGAATAAACGAAAGACCAGCGGACGATCAATGAAGAATGAAGGATATAAAATTAGACATGATAAACTAGAGATGATTATTGATGGATCTCGTTACTCGTGTGATTAATATCACGTGTTTTACGAATGCATCGAAGGAAACAGCCACACCAAGGATCAAAAAATAGAAAAAAAAAAAAGATGACGGAACAAAAACATTTAACAATATACCAGACTGTGTGAGTAGCAAGGACAGGAATAGTGCGAGCGTTAGACTAAAACGATATGGCATACGCAAGTAGGAAAGACACAGGAGGAGGAGGAGTAGGTGTGCTTGGCGTGACCAGGAGGATCTGGGGGACAAAGGCAAGTCATGCGTGTGTCATGCAGACGGGCTGGCAGGCAGGCCAGTGGAAGGGCAGGAGAGACGAAGTTGGTGGTGTCGGTCGGAGGCGTCACATGGATACAGGAACGTCCTGGCATTGTCATCAAGTTCCCTTCCTGGCGTACTGATCTGCTCCCCCTCCCTCACACCACCACCTCTGCTGCCACCTCTCCCTCCCTCACACCACCACCTCTGCTGCCACCTCTCCCTCCCTCACACCACCACCTCTGCTGCCACCTCTCCCTCCCTCACACCACCGCCTCTACTGCCACCTCTCCCTTCCTTCCCTCCCCCCACAGCTAGCCACCACTCCTTTCACTCCCTCAGTCTTCTCTCTCCTCCTCTTTCCTTTACTGTATTTCTTTATGCCGTCTCGTTCCTCCTCCTCCTCCTCTTCTTCCTATTGTTAGATTCCATCATCGTTTTTACCCCTCTACAACCTTTAGGTGCCTAAAACACACACACACACACACACACACACAGTCTCTTTCTCTCTCCAGGACTTGACCACAATATTCTTCCTTCCTTTTTCCCGAATTCTTCAAACACGCTCCCACTCCTCACCACCTCGCCAAGCCTTTAAAGAACACGCGCTGACCGTCCTCCACATCTCTCCCTAGCCTCGAACACACACACACACACACACACACACACACACATGCTCCTTGCTCCTCCTCCCACAACGCACCTCTCCTGTCTCGCACCTTCTCATCCCTAACAACTTACTCCCCCAACCCTCGCTAACCCTCTCCCTCCTCCCAATAATTTCCTCCTCTTTCATCATGATTTCATGTCTTCTATCTATGCTTTTTGCCAATCTCTCTCTCTCTCTCTCTCTCTCTCTCTCTCTCTCTCTCTCTCTCTCTCTCTCTCTCTCTCTCTCTCTCTATTTGGATTGTCTAAGTAATTCTTGTTTCTCTGGCTCATTGGTATTTGGTGATGGTCAGTTGCATGTGGTTACGTCAGCACATGTCTTGACTCCTGGTTATTGATGGTGTACTGTTGGTTATTTCATCCTACCGTCCTGACATACCGTGATTTGCTTTGGCTATTACGTTTGTATGCTCTCGTTTTTGTGTTGGTTGGCCATTTAATGGTTACCTTATTTCGTGTTGCTTGTAATATCTTTTATCTGTACTTCCAATCTTATTTGTGTTTCGTATCGGAGTATTTGATAATTATAATTTCCAGCATGTTTTTGATTTTTCTTGTAAATTTTATACGAAGGTTCTTATGATCATACTTTATAGTATGTTTTTAATTTTGATTTTTTGTCAGCTGCAATTTGATACGTATTTGCTCTCGTTTGAATATCAATTAATTATTCACTCAACGAATATGTTGCTGATGTAAATAACAAAGAAACGGTGGGAAAAAAAGAATCTTTGCCCCACATTATTTTTTGTATGCAAATTAAAAGAAATTACTTGAAAACCATGAGCCACATGAAGTGAATAGGCAGTACATTAGTTAGCAGTAACTGTTGAGAATTTGTGATGCAAACTTATTATCATATATTATTTTACATTTTAGATGCATTTTAACAATCTGCATCCACATGTGTTCATAGAAAGCTGGCGAAAACTTATGTCATAATGTAGAGGGCTGGAAAATGGTGTTCATTGAGCCATAACATGAATATCCGTTTGGGTTCGTATAATAAAAACTTTTCCAAAGTAAGAACTTAAGTTCCAAGTCAGTGAACGGACTCTAGTTGGAAAGATGCTGAGTGAGGTCATCTGAACGCACAAAAGGAGTTGGATTATTTTATTCTCGTTGTTTAATCCCTCCTACTTAGTGTACCTTGGAGGTAGACGTTCCTTATATATGACAGAGATAAGATATTAACCTGTTGGCTAACAACAGTTGGTTTACTTGTACTGTAAACTCATTTAAAACTTGACAGGCTGGAAGTAAAAAATGTAATAGTAATAAAGAAAGCTTATCATAATGGACATATCCTTCAGGATTGTCGTGAATAATAATTAACTGTCGTTACTAACTAATTATAGCATATATATTACTTGAACATATCCAGTCATTTTGTACATTACAAAAGAGCTTCAGCCAGCTGCTCTTACGAAAATGTAATTAATTCATCGTAAACCCATGTTGAAGTCGAACTAGAGATATGAATGATATATTTTAGATCACCTAAACATATCGATTCAGAACATAAACATACAAAGAAGAGATTTACGATGCTGGCATTAAGAAAATATAATCAATTCATCACGGATCCTTCTTGAATTCTAATTAGAAATTCGACTACTACCTTCTAGTCACCGTAGAGTACGATCTGATCTCCTGAGTAGCAACGAAAACAAAAGGAAAAACATCAAGAAGGATCGAAATGCCTTGCTAAGCCGATCAGGACATACCAGACCTCATCCGTTTGGTTCGTAAGTCGAGCCATCTTCACAAGGTCTCGCCAGAAGGTGGGGACCAGAGGAGGGGAGAGATGAAGGTTAGGGGAGAGAAGGGGCATAAATCTGGGGTGGTCTGTTTGGAGTCGAAGGGGACGGAAGGGAGGAGAGTGGTCGGGAGGGACCCGACCCAAGGAACCCACCAGTATCTTTGGAACTCCTCCCTTCCACAACAACAACAGTGGGGGGATTACAACCGCCACAACAACACGTCCAGGATTACCTTTGGGTTAATCTGATCTTGGCTGATTAATCCCAAGGAAATCCTACGTCGGTACACCCTTGCCTCCACCTCCCAGCTACCCCCTCCATGGCAGCTTGAGAGGCCTCGGCGTTCCTGACGTCTTGTAAGTTGTGCTAGATTAGAGATTCCGTAGGGATGAGAGTAGATAAGAGAGAGAGAGAGAGAGAGAGAGAGAGAGAGAGAGAGAGAGAGAGAGAGAGAGAGAGAGAGAGAATTAAGACCAGTCATCCATAGTGGTAGAGCCAGCGCGAAAGGCAAAGAGTGTGAAAAGGTTCGACATGTTCTCAGTTATGGGTCAAGTATTACAATCCCAGTCCCCGTAATGTCTTATCTTACTGGTTCCGTCAGTGCGTCAGAAGTTTAGCTTCTAATCTTCAATATATATGCATCTTAACTTTAGCTTGGAACAACTCTGTCTTTCTCTGCCTCCGAAACAAATTTGCCTTTACAACAATTTTTGCTATTGAGAAATATAAAAGAATCGTAGTCGAAAAGCAACTTTCACACACACACACACACACAATTATTATATATATATATATATATATATATATATATATATATATAAATTATAATATAACCCAGAATACATCAACTAAACGAACACCCATCGTCATGCAATCCTGAAATATCCTTTTTAAGCCACACGTGCTGTTTCTTCACATGCAGACTTCTGGTTTTTGTCGCGAATGAAAGAAATAAAAAGTGAGACTAGAAAACCTGCGACTCAAACTCGTATTGCAGAAATAAGTAAAGTAAGTCATGTATCTAAATTCCTTTGCAAAAATAACGTTCCTCTTTCTTTGATTTCTCTTAAGTCACCTTAGCATCATATCCTTTCTAAAGTAAGGTTCCTCTCCCTTCCTTTATTCATTGTAAAGTACACCCTCCTCCTTACTGAAGACTTTCCTCTTTCGCCCTTACTTTATCCTTTCTAAAGTAAGATCCTATATTTACTATATCCATTTTAAAGCGGTTAAAGGCTTTGATTCCCTCCCTATCCATTGTCGTGTGTCTTAACATGTCGTTTTCTCTGCCTTCTTAGAATACATGTCTACGGTTACCTACGACACCATTAGGGAGCGCGTATCGCTCATCACATATGTAGCGGGAGTAACACTATTTTTTTTTTTTTTTTGCTGCCAGACACATTGTGTAATTGGGTTCATCTGGAACTGTTTTTGGCCACTTAAGATTGATTCTTTTCAATCTTGGGTGTGCTTATCCCATGGAGATCTTTATCATACGAGAGAGAGAGGAGAGGGGGGAGGAAGGGAGAGGGAGAGAGAAAGAAAGAAAGAAAGAGAAAGAGTTAGCAAGACTTCGAGGTAGATTAGCCACGCCGCGCCAACTTCCACGCTAACGTCTGGTCTGCCGGAGGAACATAGACCATAACCAGGTTCCAGTCGTGGTGGTTTTGAGGAGGAAGGAGGAAGGGTTGTAGAGCGCAAGGAAGAGTGGAAGGTGAGAGGGAACGGAAAGGCAGTAGGTCGCACAAACGAGAAAGATAAAGTTGAGACTGGTAGGAAGCAGATGTAGGAATACGCAAGGGTAGGAGTAGCAGATGACAAACAATTATAAAAACAAAAGGGGAGAAGACGGGGTAAGGGAGGAGGAGGAGGGAAGGAAGAAGAGACATAAATGTACAGGAGGAAATGAACAACGAAGATTAGAAGACTAGAGAAGACAAGAGAAAGAAGAAGATCAAGAGAAAAAAAGGAGAGGAACAGACCAAACCACACCCAACAGAAGAAAGAAGAGAATAAGAAAAGGAGAGTGGTAAAACAGAAATGGCAAAGTTTTAGAGATAGGAAGAGCAAACCAGATCCATGCCAGACTGGAGTTGAGAAGTGTCTGGCCGGCTATGATCAGAGATACCAGACCCGAGACGGAACAAGTAAAAACAAAGCAGTCACGACACGGGATTAAATCAGGACCTTCAACATAAATAGCTTCTCGTGTGGTATTTTGAGACGTGGTAAACGCACCAGGGGCGGTCCACTGAAACATCTTGGGCGTAACTTTTCTTGTGTTGCTTCTGTTTCCTTTACGTCATCCCACTGCCCCTCACTTTATAGTATATATATATATATATATATATATATATATATATATATATATATATATATATATATATATATATATATATATATGAAGTGTTTAGCATACATAAACATATATGGACAAGTGAGGGACCGTGAAAAAGATTACACACACACACAATTGACCAAATTGTTTTCTACATAACTTGAAAAATTGAAAATATGCATTTTTGAACTCGTTACATCGTTACTATTCACCACCTTTTTATTTGAAGCAACATTTGTCGTGGATTTGGGTGAAATTGTACACAACTACCAGTTTATGCAGTAGGGAACAGTTCTAATTCATGGGTGGTATTAGTGGTGTTCATTGCTACCCAATATACCATAAGATAATTGTTTCTATGATACAATTGGTCGACCGTGAAAACAAATAAAAAGCAGTTTTTTTTTTTTTCCAATTGGAAAAAAAAACTGGGTTATACCAAATGACATTCGGGTCAACTGTATTGAATTATTAAGGTAAACTGGCACAGGTGAAATATCATCACGGTATATGAAACCATCACTGAAAATTCAAGTGTCATGAGCCTTTTAATGGAAGTCGCGCTCTTGCGCTATATAGTGACCCTTCCTCTTTTGACGTTAGCAATTTGTTAAGCCCGAAATCTCTCCCGTTTTGATGCATGATTCTGACTTTTCTTTATGGTCTTTAAAAAACGTCAGAGAAAAAAAGATAGATATGAAATATTACTCGTTAGTTCTTTGGTTGTGTTCGATCGTCATTTCGAAAGTGTTTGTAGTGTATGGTGACGTGTTTCCAAGCATGATGATTTACTGGACAGATTATAGCCACATTCTCGAGAGCAAGTGACTCCATACGTACTTTCTGAGCATCCACCACTTCCAAAAGCAAATGGAATGCTCCACCCTCCACCTCTCTCCCAGAATGCTCCAACCCTACACCTCCCTCCCAGGATGCTCCAACCCTACCACCTCCCTCCCAGAATGCTCCAACCCTACCACCCCCCTCCCAGGATGCTCCAACCCTCCACCTCACGACGGACCACCGACACCGAGACAGTATACGATCGGAAATCTGACAATTTAATGCACCTCCTTGACAATTTATTGTATTGGTTAATAGGCTTAGCACTTGTGGGATCTATGTCTTGCCGCGATTGCGTCACGGTGACTTATGGAATTACAAATATATCAGAGAATTTACTCTCGCTCTCCTCACGTTCTGAGGGAAATGATTATATTTCACCAAACTGGCAGAGTGGTAGTGTATCCAATTTCCCGATGAACGATTCCGGGGGGTTCCCTAAAAAAAGCACAATAGATCAAACGCGACTCCAGGCGTGTAAATCATTTAATTCGGGAGATGTATTAAGTATTTTTCTCGGCCATCTGACTTCTGTAAACGATGGCGACCCGGCATAGATGATGATGAAGTTTGGTGAACAAATATGTTCGTGTGAGTCTCTGATACACACGCCATCAAGGAAGGCTGGGAGGTAGGAAGAGTCCTGGCTGGGAAGGTCTTTTCTCTTGAAATTAGTGTGTGTGTGTGTGTGTGTGTGTGTGAGAGAGAGAGAGAGAGAGAGAGAGAGAGAGAGATAGAGAGAGAGAGAGAGAGAGAGAGAGAGAGAGAGAGACAGACAGAGAGAGAGAGAGAGAGGTGAGTGAATGCCTTCATAATCGAACATTAAATCCAAGGTTAGTTTAATCTACCATGGCGAGCATTGTTGTAGGTCAGAGTTGGAATTCCTTCTGGGATGGAGTTGCTCTAACTCGTGGAGATGCATCGGCTTAATTAGCCCCTCGCCTGCGAAGCGAGATCTGATCCTAATCATTCATACGTTTGGACGCAGAGGAGAGAGAGAGAGAGAGAGAGAGAGAGAGAGAGAGAGAGAGAGAGAGAGAGAGAGAGAGAGAGAGAGATGTCTTTGATCATCATGATTTTAAGTGCCATAATTTTCAATGAAAAGCACACGCTTCTCTGCTACGTCATTAGTGGGCGGTGGATGGCGTGTTGACAGTGTTTTGTTGAAGCTTCACACCAACAAGTCGTCTTTTCTTACTCTTGCTTTGAACTGTCTAGCTCGGGTCAAAAACAAGTTCACTGACCTCATTATTAAAGTGGATAAACATTATTAGGGAATGTTATTAATATTGAGAATGACTGTGTGATCCATAAGCACAACAGTGCGACCATTGAGCACGACGGTAAGACTTTTAAACACGACTTTACGATCCATGAACACGACGGTACGACCCTTGATTACGATGGTGTTCATTCTAAAAGTTTCAGCAAAAGTTTTGAACATGGGAGCAATCTTGTTACCTTAGATAACTCTACTGTAGGTGCTGAAATTCATAATGATAGCTCGAGTTGTTTAGAAGAAAGGGATCGACATACATGCATAAATACATGAATCCATACATACATTCTTGTGTACATATACATACTTGGTGGACTAGAAATCTGTCTCACTTAAAATCAACTAAACATCAAGGAAAGATTCTTCATACTCTTCGTCTTATTTACATTAGAGGAGGAATTCTGTTGCCTTTTAGTAAGTAGTTAAATATTCTAGAATGAAAGTAATAGACATTAGACATGAAAAATTTTTTTTTGCAAAGAATTTTGAAAAAAACCCATAATAGTTATGTAAAGTCTGAAACATTACAGACATATCTCTATCTAACGTAAGTGATGATTACATTACTTTCTGATGCAAAAATAAACTGGCATAAAATATGAGCTATCATTTAAAAGTTGTGCAATAATATCTCCCGGAAGAAGGTTAATTTTCAAGTTACAATGAATTGCCTGATAAGAAACATGTGGAAATATATATATATATATATATATATATATATATATATATATATATATATATATATATATATATATATATATTTTTTTTTTTTTGCTTTGTCGCTGTCTCCCGCGTTTGCGAGGTAGCGCAAGGAAACAGACGAAAGAAATGGCCCAACCCACCCCCATACACATGCCTTGATTCAATCCACTGACAGCACGTCAACCCCGGTATACCACATCGCTCCAATTCACTCTATTCTTTGCCCTCCTTTCACCCTCCTGCATGTTCAGGCCCCGATCACACAAAATCTTTTTCACTCCATCTTTCCACCTCCAGTTTGGTCTCCCTCTTCTCGTTCCCTCCACCTCCGACACATATATTCTCTTGGTCAATCTTTCCTCACTCATTCTCTCCATGTGACCAAACCATTTCAAAACACCCTCTTCTGCTCTCTCAACCACGCTCTTTTTATTTCCACACATCTCTCTCACCCTTACGTTACTTACTCGATCAAACCACCTCACACCACACATTGTCCTCAAACATCTCATTTCCAGCACATCCATCCTCCTGCGCACAACTCTATCCATAGTCCACGCCTCGCAACCATACAACATTGTTGGAACCACTATTCCTTCAAACATACCCATTTTTGCTTTCCTAGATAATGTTCTCGACTTCCACACATTCTTCAAGGCTCCCAGAATTTTCGCCCCCTCCCCCACCCTATGATCCACTTCCGCTTCCATGATTCCATCCGCTGCCAGATCCACTCCCAGATATCTAAAACACTTCACTTCCTCCAGTTTTTCTCCATTCAAACTCACCTCCCAATTGAATTGACCCTCAACCCTACTGTACCTAATAACCTTGCTCTTATTCACATTTACTCTTAACTTTCTTCTTTCACACACTTTACCAAACTCAGTCACCAGCTTCTGCAGTTTCTCACATGAATCAGCCACCAGCGCTGTATCATCAGCGAACAACAACTGACTCACTTCCCAAGCTCTTTCATCCCCAACAGACTTCATACTTGCCCCTCTTTCCAAAACTCTTGCATTCACCTCCCTAACAACCCCATCCATAAACAAATTAAACAACCATGGAGACATCACACACCCCTGCCGCAAACCTACATTCACTGAGAACCAATCACTTTCCTCTCTTCCTACACGTACACATGCCTTACATCCTCGATAAAAACTTTTCACTGCTTCTAACAACTTGCCTCCCACACCATATATTCTTAATACCTTCCACAGAGCATCTCTATCAACTCTATCATATGCCTTCTCCAGATCCATAAATGCTACATACAAATCCATTTGCTTTTCTAAGTATTTCTCACATACATTCTTCAAAGCATATATGTATATATGTTTGCGCGAATCTACAAGAAAACATTACGACGAGAACCAGAATCTTCTTACGATAAATATTGTTCATTGTGGAAGAATCACAGTCGAGAGAACTAAATAATGAGGAGCAATCAGAATGTCCGTTGCAAGATAACAAACGCAGCAGGAGAAAGAAAATGCTTTTTCGTCATTAGTTCCAAACGCACACAAATTTAGCTGGTCAATTACCATTGCATTATATATATATATATATATATATATATATATATATATATATATATATATATATATATATATATATGTATATATATATATATATATATATATATATGTATATATGTATATATATATATATATATATATATATATATATATATATATATATATATATATATGTATATATATATATATATATATATATATATATATATATATATATATATGTATATATATATATATATATATATATATATATATATATATATATATATATATATATATGAGCGGGGGGGCTGGAGATCCTCCCCTCTCATTTTTTTTTCTTTAATTTTCCAAAAGAAGGAACGGAGAAGGGGGCCAGGTGAGGATATTCCCTCAAAGGCCCAGTTCTCTGTCCTTAACGCTACCTCGCTAACGCGGGAAATGGCGAATAGTATGAAAGAATGAAAGATTATATATCGACATAGAACGGGCAATATATGCCCCGGTCAAGGCCATCTCAGGTAAAGGAAAATAATCGGAGAAGGAGGCAGCAGTTAATCAGGGCTCTGCATGTGCTCTCAGATCCAACTCTTGAAAGAAGTAAAGGTTGTATGCGAAGAGGGAGACAAAAGAAGGCAAGGCGATTCCACAGCTTAGATCTAGCACGAGGGAAGAAGGAATCCTAACGACAAAAATATAACATTTTCATTCATTCATTCATTCTCTCTCTCTCTCTCTCTCTCTCTCTCTCTCTCTCTCTCTCTCTCTCTCTCTCTCTCGTATATCACACAAGGAGAAACATTGAGATATCTAACCTTATACTGACCAGGCGACATTTCTAACTGTGGGAAGAGCTCGCCTTACTGACTGTAATTCCCCACAAAGTAGTACATTTCAACCTGGATATGTACAGTAAGCCGGAATCTATCCTCCTACCCGAGCGAACATTACTCAAATGAAAGTCTTTTTTTCCTTCTAAGTTTTTTTTTTTTTGAATGATTTCTTAACAGATTTATTTTCGATTGTTATTTACAGTGACAGAATAAAGGGAAATTAGTTAGTGTATACATAAAGGATAGAATCTTCACTCGCATCTCCTCAAGATGGCTCAGATGGGCTCATTATTTCCTCATATGCATATTACTTTATTATTTCTGACGTGAGAAAATCTCATAAATATACAGCAGCTTCCAGGGAATCCATCTCTTGACTGCATTTTCTTTATGTCTCTCATAAAGACATGCTTTCAGCCTAAGCATTTCTTGTTCTCCCAACGAAATAAATACTGCACAACTATTTTCTCTGCCTCTACCACTCTCTTATTTCGTAAACTCGCAATAGATAGAAGTTACGTTGTTGTAGGAAATATTATGCACCCTTCAAAATATAGGTATACGACAAAAAAAGATTTTCTTTGCTCTTGAGACTGGCAGATCTGGCCTTGGTCATAATGTATTGGATCAGTTGATGGACATAATTGGTTATATACTTTTCTCTCTCCTATAAAACTCGCGTCATCAGCGTTCCTCTCTCTGTTCATTCCTCCTTGTAGAATCTCCAGCTGTTACATGTCCATCATTGTCGTTTGACGGTGCAATGGTAGTAGCAGAAAGACGGGTAGACGACTATGATTTGCAAAAAAGGAAACTATGTTTTGGAATGATACCAGAAGAAAAAGTAAGACGTTAAACCCGAGGGGTTATGTCTGTGTAACAACAAAAAAAGTAGCGCTTATGTCTGTGTAACAAAAAAAAGTTGTCTCACTGCATGACCCTCCCGCCGGAACCCCCCCCCCCCCTTTAAGAAAATCTTGTCAACACTAACCATGCCCATCTTTCGTGACATACTGGTCCGCTGGGGTAACGAAATGACTAGAATATATCTTCCTTTCGCCAATCCCGCGAGGTGGTAACAGGGTAAGACCAGAGACATTCTCTTGGTCTTGTGACGACGGGTCATGACTTCTTTGACACGAACGGATTTCGGAGCTGTGACAGGCGGTAGGCAAGGTGACAAGGTTATCAGGACGTGATAAAGGCGTTTATGGCACCCTAGATACCCACTGACCGCCTCTAACGCGTTTCTTTTATCTCTCTTTTATCCCTATAGATGGACCGTCTCACTCGTCGCGTTGAGGTAATGTGTTTACCCCCTGACGCCCAGCCATACCTAGTGTGTGTGTGTGTGTACTTGGTTGGGTGTATTTGTGTATATGATTCCTCTATATGGCGAGGTATAGATAGTTATATGTGGCTAGGAGATTACGTATCGTTGTATGTATTAAGTGGGATTTATATGGTTACATGTCCTTTGTGTTGCTGTATGATGTGGCTTTGAATGTCATGTGTCAGTAGTTTTACCAGAAGGTATAAACAAGTGCCACCTAAACCCTTTGTATCCTTGGACAATAAAATTCAATTTTTTTTTTTATTGCTCACTATTTACTGATTCCTTCTTTGTCGATACGTTATCTCATCTTCTCCTGTCATTCTCTACGAATCTCTTGCTTTACTGTTTATATGCATTACTTCCTTGGGTTCCTCTGGCGTGTATAAATTCTCCTCTATCTATTTCTCCAAGCTGTAGCGAGGCGTTGAAGAATAGCAGTATCCGAGACTTAAGGAATTCGTTCATATATCTCGTAGCGTGACCAGAAACCTCTCAAACACACGCTACTATTTCACACCATGACGCGGGAGTTTCCATTAGAGAATTGGAAATGCTGAAATATTTATCCATGGGTACGTGTTGACCAGTGATGATGAGTTTTGCGTCCTTGACTTTAAAGCAAATGCGACTGAAACCATTTGACATGACCTTGCCCATCCGCGACAGTGGTTTTAATCTCTTATGATCAGTGTGATTTGAATTCTATCACTTATCATCGACGTAAAATAGTTTACGCTACATTTATTATTCAAAAGTCATGGCAATGTGTCACGGTTTACATGCTTGTTTTTCATTAAAAAAATTCTGATACCTTCCCTTCCTTTCATTACCTGGAGTATTGTCGAGGAATATGTAACTTCGTATGTGGAGTGATAAAGACTTATGTAATTATAATCTTTTTTTTAATTAGATTGCTCCGGGACCCATTGACGGGGATCCTCAAACTTCAAGGCTGTGCTATAATCAAAAGCAGGGAAATGTATGTACGAGTCTCGTAACCGCTATAAAAGCCAATGTACACAAGAGAGTAACCTTTATTCGTTTAAAAACATTTTCAGTTTTTGTCCCTAAAAAGATGTTGTCACAAATTTCGTCACATCGCTACGTCGAAGCAATGTAACTGTCCCCTTGAAAGAAATACGATACTTGTCAGTCATGTCTTTTGGTAACAGGGATACACTTCCCTCACAACCGTTTTAAGCAACCACTTTGTTATGGCTTATTCCTTAGAAAAAGTCAGTCATTCTGATATATATATATATATATATATATATATATATATATATATATATATATATATATATATATATATATATATATATATCGCTGCATTTTGTAGACAAGAAAGTGCTGGTGTTCTGAGGTTTGCCGGGGTAAGACGTAGAGCTTGGGAAAACACAGCACTTCAATTTACTAAGTTTGATTCACTTAGGTAACGAGCACCACGAGCAGAGAATATAATGCCACACACTGTGCTTCCCTGGGCTTTGATTCCTCTCAGAGTCTAGTAGTAGTTTTCCCTGATCTTTTATATCCAGGACTCTTGTCTTTTATTGTGTATTGCACATAGTCTTTTATTCACAGTGGGTAAGTGGATTCTTTACTGTCACTGTGCTCATAATCGCAGTGTGTGTTTTAGCTCAAATGGGTGTGTTTTCTTGTAGTCTCAGTAAAAGGGGTTTTCCTTCTCTGATATTTGTGGAAATGTGTCTTGATTTTCTTGCCATCATCTTATCCCCACTTGGAGGAGGAAATTTTCCACAGCCAGTTTTCTGTTGGAAAATTCTTTGTTTAATAATTATTGGTAGTTATGGAATAACACCACAAGGAAGGCTACTTATGCTATACATGCTGTGACCTTTGCAAACAGTCTCGTTAATCTGGATGGTGACCCCTGTTGATCCACTATATGTATATATTATATATATATACGAGTGAAAAAGTTTTCAGTATTCCAGTATCGAACAATTGTACTCTTTAATGAAACATATAAACGTATTAAAATGATAAAGCAGTCAGAATGAAAAGTAATTTCTTCGTTTCGGAAAAAACGAAGAAAAAGGAGACAGTCTGCCTTTTGAAAAGGGTCTGGTCGTAGAAGTTCAGAGAGACGAGAATGGGAAAAGTTCCCAAGCTTAGTGATGTAGGCATATTGAACACACGTCACATTGGCGCAACTTCCACTTGACGACGGGTGCGCACACATACACACACACACACACACACTTGACTCTCCACATGAGCCAAAATCCTTATGAACAATGAACATGTTGACATCCATCTCGCGATGTTCCGTGACAAGGCCTGATGTAATCGAATTTCAAAGCCTCTGTGCATGGCTAAATCTCCAATCAGCCATTATCATCATTTCATCAGCATCTCATTACCATGGTGAAGCAATAACACCAGGCTAGAACACAGTCGCTTTTACATTTATAACTATGTTGCACATCATGTTGATGACCCTTTCCATTATTGGTTCTGCGTAATGCAATGAGGGCTAATTAATATTTCACACTTCTCAAATACTCCCTCAGAGGAGGACAGAACTTGTGGTAGTGTATTATTTTCCGAAATTCTTTGTATCAGAAGTGAATGACTATTACCGATATTTTAAATACAAGGAAAATTGCCTTATATAACAACTCTTTAAGGACGAGTGTTATGACACAAAGGTATTATGGCCTGGTTCTTGTGCATCACGTAGCAAAGGGTCTTACCGTCGTGCTCCAGGGACGTACCGACGTGCGACAGGGTCGTACCGTCGTGCTCAAGGGTCGGAAACGTCAGGCTCAAGGGGTCACTGGATTGTGAAAGGTCCCTTTCACAGTTTTAGACTGCTCGTGATAGAAGCCATTTTAAACATTAAGGATCGTGTTGATTGTTGAAGGGGTTTCCCCATGACTGACCATGAATACTGATGTTACAGGAAGGAGAGAGAGAGAGAGAGAGAGAGAGAGAGAGAGAGAGAGAGAGAGAGAGAGAGAGAGAGAGAGAGAGAGAGACCTACCTAAGCATGAGAATCTCCTTTCCTCTTCTTCTAAAGATGGGAGGCTTTCCTCCTCCAGAGAAAGAGGGAGAAGCCTTCCACCCCGAGAGAAAGATGAGAGGCCTTCCTCTCTCCCTTCCCCCAGAGAAAGGACTGGTGTGGAGGGTAAGTGCCACCCCCCCGGTATAACCCATGCGGTGTGTTCCAGACCCGGATTGATATTTCCAGGCCTGCCCCTCCGGCCTCCACACGGCACACACACCGCCCCAATAAACGCATCACGAATACATTACACGGCAAACTTGGCGAGTTTCCCGCCAAACAGAAAGGAGAAAATTGGCGTAAGATGCTCGCATTATGGTGTCGAGTGTTGGTAAGTAGTTGAAGTAGAAAAACGACCACACTTACTGCAAGATTACGCTTATATTTTACATTGAGGCAGGGGTTGGAGAGGGGTATTTTGATGGAGTAAGATCATAATAAGGGAGAGTTATAGATCTTTTCTTGAGTGGATATATATATATATATATATATATATATATATATATATATATATATATATATATATTTCTTTTCTTTCTTTTAAACTATTCGCCATTTCCCGCGTTAGCGAGGTAGCGTAAAGAACAGAGGACTAGGCCTTTTTTGGAATATCCTCACCTGGCCCCCTCTGTTCCTTCTTTTGGAAAATTAAAAAAAAAGACGAGAGGGGAGGATTTCCAGCCCCCCGCTCCCTTCCCTTTTAGTCGCCTTCTACGACACGCAGGGAATACGTGGGAAGTATTCTTAATCCCCTAATTCCAGGATATATATATATATATATATATATATATATATATATATATATATATATATATATATATATATAAAATCCTCTGGAAATGCTCAACTTTTAATTGATACCATTTTCGCCTGATATTACGCAACGCTTCTTTTCCATTAAATGAATATAATAGTGTAATGCTTAGCCGCTGTCACTCAGGCTCGGCACAGAGCGTGTCTGCCACAAGGTTTTAAAGGAGAGATACACGTCTGTTGTGGTGGTGTGTGTACGGCACCCAGGAGTGGCGTTGCTCTAAACTCTCGTTAACCAAACCGTTGAACACGACGGTACGACTTGCAACACGACTCTGGGGCCCTTGAACACGTCGCTACGACCCTTGTGGATATGATGGACTGTTTCGTTTATTTTTGTGAGAAGTTTGGTTAAAGGCCAGGATATCATATTCAAGGGTTGTGACGTCACGGTCAAGGGTCGTACCGTTATGATCAAGGGTCGTACCGTCGTGATCAAGGGTCGCACCGTCATGCTCAAGGGTCGTATTCAGAAGATTCAGACCAACCTAAAAAAAAAAAAGGTAAATAATGGATGTTACACTCAAGGTATTCCATGAATTTTCCTACAATTCTAAAAGATTTACTTTCATTTTCTGCGATTTTTTTTTTTAACAAGTTCGAGTTCTCCTACTGTTGCATGTAGGCTTCTAGAATATCATGTAAATAGATAAATGAAACCAATTTTGAACACTCTTAACCGACGAGGCTGCAATTTAGGCTATGTGGAAGACTGAAATTCATTGGTCTGATTTCCTTAGAATTATTTATATAATCTGAACGAAGGAATTATATTTCTGAGCAGAAGTGATAACTGAGGGGAAATCCTATTTTGTAATATCTTGCAAACTGGTAAGCCTTCCTGTATTACGCGCATGATACTACTAAGTGCGCTGAAGCACTTAGCAGGCAGTGGTCGTTGTGTATTACAGAAAGTTAAATTGTCGGATCAGGGAGGTGTGTATAAGGGTTCGGTGTTCAGTTACGTTCAAAACTCAGAGGAAATACTTGCAAGGATGCGTTAGTTTCTGCACTTGTTGGCGAGTTTGATTTTTCTTGTGACCGTAGTATAAAGCACGCCCATAAATGTTTTATACTGTACTACTACTACTAATGATAAAGAAGTGATAATTAGGCTGAGCGTTTACAGAGAAAATACAGACAACAGTAATACTGTTCATGTAAGTGTTTGTGCGTACGTGTAAACGTTTTACATATGGCTTAATTGGTCTAATGGAAGTAAGAGGCTTTGGACGCACAATTAATAGCAAGGGATTAGTCTGGTGAGTGTAATTCACAGCCTTTCTTTTTCTTCGACTGAACCTTAGCATTCTCTCCTTCATTAATTACCTCGCACAGACGCAAGATTTTAGTCCTGCTTTACACTTCCTGCCTCACACACACACAAGCATATATATATGATAGAATGGGCTGCTTAGCCCAAAACTTGAACAATATGATCTATAGGCAAAATATATATTTTAATTCCCACATTTTGTGCCTCGGTCAATACGCCTTCTTGACAAATACATCGGGTCTTGGTATTTCATCACATCCTCAAACATTTGTCGATACATTTACAAACGTTCAAATGATCAATGCTGGCGGGAGGCAGGATGAACAGTAAGAAAATCCAGTTTTAGTTATAGGTAAATGAGACAAACTCTTTAAGCCATCGTCTCTTTAGGTTGAATCGTTGTATCGAATCGCATCCTCGTAACAGATACATCTCCTGATGTGCGATGCTGTAGGATTGGTGGCGAATTTGTACGTTACAGGCCGTGACAGCAAGGGTGAGAGAGTACACCTCACGCCGGAACAGTATATTCCAGTAGAGAAGCTGTGTCGCAGCTAGTTAGAGAAACAGTTTGCGGGTGTCTGCTGGCTGTACATGTCCCAGAGAGAGAGAGAGAGAGAGAGAGAGAGAGAGAGAGAGAGAGAGAGAGAGAGAGAGCGAGCGAGCGAGCTTGAAAGCTCGCCCCACAGTCGCACGCCAGAACCAACATGTGCGACTGAGTGCGGTAGAACTCACACATTTTCAGAAGGGATAGGGCCCCTTGGAGAACTTCGAGGAGGGGGTTTGGGAGTGTTGAGGTCTTCCTCGCCAACAGAAAGACTTGTTGGCAGGACGTGGGAGTCTCTGTTGTATGTCTGTTAAGGTGTATGGTATACAGACAGGCACATCGTTTTTTCCTTTTTTTGTCTTCTATAGATAATGTTTGCTTGACTGTGGCCCTGTGTGTGTGTGTGTGTGTGAGAGAGAGAGAGAGAGAGAGAGAGAGAGAGAGAGAGAGAGAGAGAGAGAGAGAGAGAGAGAGAGAGAGAGAGTTTAGTTAGAGCTAGGACCGTTTATCATACTTGACCACAGCTGCTGTACCAGCAACATATACTCCAGCCTCTGCGGCACGGCCCGGAGTAACTTGCCCCACGTGAGCTGACTGGCCAACGAGCGAGCAAAGTGCCATAACGCGCCAAATTAGACCGAAAGTATACAATGAAGAGACTTAAATCGAATTACTGGTCGATCCTTACGAGGCAGAGGGGCTGAATATTACGCCCTGGGTATTATTCTCCCCACCCAGTCCATTATTCTCCCCACCGAGTCTTATGATGGGTACTTCCGGTGAGGTAGTCTGTCCTCCCCAAGAAGAAGAAGAAAAATATGAGTGTTGAGGGAGTGTGGGAAGGAAGGGATGCCGTTTGCTGTTCAATCAAAGACACTGAGAAGGGAAAATGGAGAGGAAGAGGTTATGAAAATAAAGACGACCCTTAAATCCTTATGTACGACTTTATGACCCATAGAATTGATAACATGACCTTTGCCTCTGAGGAACGTTGCAGCTCATCTGACCCCTGACTTTGGGGCCACAGATCACGTTATCATAACTAAGAGATACACCATACAAAAGTGAACTGGTATATATAAGAACCCATATACTAGGAAAGCTCCGGTTTGATAGATTCGAAGATGATATATATGTAATAGATATGTATGTAAAAAAACTTGATTTTATGAAGTTCTCTGGCGATATACGAGTATATAGTAATGGCTATCAAGTATGTACGTCTAACTTATAATTCAAATCCATTACCCGTTAGTTCTTTCCTTTAAATACGAAGTTATACGCAGTAGTATGAGGTATACGCAATGACATTAGGGCCTCTTTGTCGATTTAATGCGCAACGACGCACGTATACACGCTCAAAGACCTACAAAAGCACACATGTATGCACATAAATTCTCACTCAACACAAGCGCAAGCACCCAAAAATAACACACATGCAGACACAGGCATGCAAAGAATAGGGCGCACACGCACACACCTCACACACACACACACACACATACAGCAACAACCCCCAACTATTAACCAAAGCAGCAAAACAATTGTTCGTGTAGATAAATCAGGTTTTGTATATTAATCAAGTAATCTCCTCTATTAAAAATACAGATAGCTCAAAACGTTACCCCCTCCCTTTCCATCCCCCTAAAAAAAATCAGACTGGAAAGCATTTGAAAATATTCAGCTTGGAAAGTATTTTTGCTGTTAAGTAAAATACATTTTTTTTGCCCTAAAATGCAAATCATTCTGTTCTGTAAAGGGTTAATGATAATTCAGGCATTGCATTTAAATTATAAATGGTAAATGAATTTTGGCCGACTCTCAATCGTTCAAATGATTACGGAATCCCAGACCTGTATTGTATTGAGAAGTTTTGCATACATTTTTTAGATTTGAGACTTGAATATCGTTTTTCATTTTCTCTGTGTGTTTGGAGAATATATGAGGCAAACAAAGGTTATAGTGGATTACCTCAAGTGTGTTTCTTCTTTTCCTGTCAGTGTATTTTTGAAGATTACCTATTAAGGTCTTTTGGGTTGTGAACATTTTTTTGGGGCGTTCGAAAAGTGATACTTTTTTTCTTTGCATGCATTCCTAAGAATTGGTTCCATTTTCTGTGGATAATATATATATATATATATATATATATATATATATATATATATATATATATATATATATATATATATATATATGTCTGCAAATAGCATTATAATTTACTGAAATGATTTTGAATTGTTTTCATGGGAAAAATTATACCCGTGTTAAATAAAGAACTGTAATGGAAAGGCTGTAATTGCTACCCACTGGTGTAAAAGTGTGAAGATATTTATGTACCTATCCATAAAGTTTTTCGTTCCTATAAGGATAAAAAAAAAATTGAGCGATTTTTTTTTTTCGATCGTATACTTAAATGTGATTTTTATAAATCTCGAATCTTGATCGTATACTTTCGTGGATTATCGGAGCGCGATGTGAATGAAATCCAATTTTCTGTGTTACTTTTATGATTCTAGTTTCGCATTTAATGTTGTGGCATTACAATATTATAAAAAAGAATTCTAAGTGCGATAAACTCGTAATTACCCATAATGTTTCCGTTAATAATAACAACGTAACTCCACTTTTAAAACTTTCAAATGTTGCTATTTGCAAATTATGGCAAAAATTATTACCAGGTTTAGCCAATAACATTTATTTCATATTGACCATGCAATTTATATAGATGTTTATTATCTCAATATCTTTCATCAGTAGAAAAAAAAAAAGTAGTTACCTCATACACTATGGCTTTTAAAAGGACGAAGATTAACTAGTCAGTTATTTATTTTTTTATCACCTTTTCATAAGCTTTCATTTCTCTTGTATTTTCATGTTGCATTAATATCTCTAAAAAGCAGCCTTGAATTTAGTTAACTGGGTCACATGTCAGGTATGAAATGCAAAAAAAAAAAAAAAAAAGAAATCAGTGGGTCTCGCTTATTCAAAAAGTATTAGATTTACTAAAAGTGTAATGTTTCTTTTCCACAACTTTATATTAAAGTTACATTAACAAGATTCGATGCTTAACGAAATGACTGTAATTAAAGCTTTCTTTTTTTACAACTTTGAATAGTTTTCTCGAAAGAGTAAAAACTTTATAGTTATAAACAGTCGAAAGGGATATATGAGGGTACGTCTTCTTTGGATTACGTTGCCATTGCAGAATTTTCTCTCCTGGTAAGATGCATTGGCAGAGGCTCTTTTGATTGCAAGGAAGAAGTAGTATGATGATAATGAAGTATAAAGAAAGAGAAATAGATAGTAAAGTTACAAAATCGAAGCGTAAATAGCGCAGGAACTGTCAATATTGGCGACTAAATCGACATTGATTCAACCGCGCATGAAGTGTTGCGAAATATTTGATGAATTTGATCACGGTTGCCGTCCAGTGTTGCAGAGAGCGGTTAGATGTCCAGTAACACAGGCCTGATACCATGACACAGATGTGGCTTTAATACTGGTGAAGTTCAGTGATGTTTAATAAAGAATCGTACGGTAGATTAATACATAATATAATGGCACTCATTTTGCAGAAAGATGGTGTAAGGACGAATTTTTAGCAGTATTGATTATATTCAACAATGCTTCAGTTTAATTACTCTAAGGATTGCCACACGGTTTTATAGTAGTTACTACATTAACGTAGCATTCACGTCCCATCTAATGAGGTACAAATAGACATCCTGTGGAATTACAGAAGCTTCAGAAATACCCTTCTGTCCTTCTTTAGAAGAATTTAATTCGGAAAAAAGTTAATTGTTTCGCAATATGGGATTATTAACTTGTATGTAATTGGATTCACTATTGTGAGATTGTTCACGCATGTAATTTGATATACCATTGTGGGTGTAGCATATTTATATAATTTGTTGTAGGGTAGGCGTTTCTGTTTGTGTTTGTATGTGAATGAATATATGCTTGTTTGTGTGTGTGCATGTGTGTTTTTTTGTGTGCGTGCTGGCGTGTAAATTTGGCTGTGTGTCTGCATGTGCGCATGTGATAATTATGATCGTATGTGCGTCTTATATTTCTTAATAAAGACTCCTCTGCATGTGGACTTCTTTAGATGTGGATTCCTTTACATATGCACTCATCAGCATGTGGACTTGCCACATATGCCATCTAAGTAAGCCTACATATGTTCCTGGATATGTGTATAGATAAGAATACATATAAACACTCTAGGCTACAGGGCAATACTTAACACGGAGTTACATATTTCATTCTTTCTCTCCCCATCTGCAACAATATCTGCTCGTTACACATGGCTGACAGACGGGCTTCTCTGGGTCGAATAAGAGAGTGAACGCTGTTGTAACTAAGACCCCTCCTCCTGGTTGACTTTTCTGAAGGTTCTCTTCACCCTCGAAATAATAACAGGATGACACATATCCAAAATTAGAAATATATGATTTCCTGCATATGAAATTTGCTCTATTGATATTTTATGTTCTTGTGTACATCCAACACTTAGTTATATATTGCCTCTTGCCATTATAATATCCTGAGTCGATGAATGATTTTGTGACTGATGATTATTACTGTACGAATATGAAAGGAATATGTCTGTATGCATATGTGCGTGTGACCACACACGGACGTGGAAGCTCAGTAAGGCGTTGCTGTTAGATTGGGTCACACAAGCGAGGTCACCCCCCCCCAGTCTGCCTCCCCTTCTCTCGCCTCCCCCCCCCACTCTCCCACCCACCCACACACGCAATTTCTAAGGTAAACAAGTCGAGATTGACAATACGAACAACATTGCCTGAATTCTCTGTTAGAAAAAATAAATCTATCCTGTTTCTTTATTCGCTGAAAATTTTCTCTATATACCAGTATAGGAACGTTACAGCGTACATTGCTATTTATACAAGAAAAAAGTAAAACATTGTTCCATAATTGAGAAATGAAAAGCTTTTACGATAAACTGGATGACCCATGGATGGTGTTTGGTTTTCAAACAGTCTTAATCATTCACACACGTGTTGTGACTGTCTCGCCTTAATGTCTATCAAATACCAAACCGTTATTTCTTTTTAAATCTTAACTTTATATCCTTGAGTGGAATGAAGGTTTCAGCAAACGAATGAGGAGGTGAGGACTTTAGATATAAGAGAGCAGAAGAAGACGAAAATAGTTGCAAACGACAGAACATAACGAAAGCAGATGTGTTCCTATCCGGACAGCGAAGTGAATGTGTGTTGGATGTGGATATAGTCTTTTTAATGACACTATTGGACGCTGGAGATGCGAGAGAGCGAAGGAGGAAGACCTGACGGCAAGTTGTAGGTGCCTGAACGAGTCTGCGAAGGTGGCGGAGTTTGTCGGAACACATAATAATTTACCCAAGCCTGGGTGTGCAGGACGAACCTTGGGTGCGCAGTGGTTGAATGATGGACGGAGTGTGGAGGCTGTGAAGACGGAGGATTTTAAAGACTACGGAGGGAAACGAGAGGACAGAGAGAGAGAGAGAGGCGTGAGGATACGTGTGAATCGTGAGGAACGGTTGAAATCCTGAGGGACGAGAAAGTCCTGTGATGGTTTTAATCATATGGAAGAGACGGATGTGGGAAGGGTGATCGGGAAAGTTTATGTGGAGAAAGCGGAAGGAAAAGGAAGGTTGGGAAAAGAAGGTGGCGTAGAAGGATAAGAATAAAAGTATGAATAAAAAATGGTGTAGATACGGGTAATTGATGGAGGTCAGACAAGGAAAGGTAACCTGTGAATATGAGTAGCGATATGACTCATAGATAAAACTGTAAACGTAGATTATGATAAATGTACAACGATAGTTAGCATACCTGAATACACAAAGCTTACTCACCGAAAATTCAAAGCTAAATTTTGAGTACTTCATTTGATATAGAAAAAAGGTTGATAGAAACACCCAAGATAGCAGAAATCTTCAATATCATCTTAATCGTTTTAGTGTGATCTTAAGATATCCATATATTCTTACCAATATATGTATATATCATACCAGATATGTTCTGAATCGTTAATGTTTTGTAAATTGATCACATTATATTAATTCCTTTCATAAAAGAACACATCTGAAATTATCATTACCTTGATGAAGTTCTTGGATTAACTTCATCACATATTCGTTCATATAACTCGAGAGAATTATGAAAATTCCTGTTAATGATGATCACCCTTGTATCAGCATATGCAAAACTGCAGTCGAGCCGGAGATGTAAATTAACGAAGTCTAAGTAATTTGCTTCGCCAAAAACCGTGTCATTTAGGATCCAGCGTGAGATTACATGACTGCTGAGTGAGACTGCATCCTGCAGGCAGAGGGAGGATCATTCCAATAACATTTGCAATGTAGGAGAACTGGGTAAAGGAAGAAATGTCAGAGGGCAAACTCCACCACAGGCATTGCCTCTCTCTCTCTCTCTCTCTCTCTCTCTCTCTCTCTCTCTCTCTCTCTCTCTCTCTCTCTCTCTCCCTCTCTGGCTGCTTCTTTCTTTGTAACTCTGTCTGCCCCCCTATCTCTCTCTCTCTCTCTCTCTCTCTCTCTCTCTCTCTCTCTCTCTCTCTCTCTCTCTCTCTGGCCGCCTTTTTCGTCGTGTATTGCTCTCTGTGTCTATCTGTTCGTATCTCTATCTAACCATCACTGTCGTCAGTGAAGTTCAGACTCTCCCCTCCCATGGTGTTATCACTGCATCATCATCCAGACCAGAGGGTTAAAAGGACTATAAGAAGCGTTGCCTTTCTCAGATATGAGATAGGAAGAGGGATTTTTCTACAGTAATTCTGAATCCAAACAACTTTTGACGATTTGTCTTCGAATTTTGCGGCATATTGTCTGCAGTTTGTGTGTATACTATTTATTGATTGGTATATTGTTTTCATATCCTGAAAGAGTTGGAAACAAAAAAACAGGATGGTAGAATCATTGGACGGAAGCAAGAGGAAGTAGACGGTGAAAAGAAGAAAAGAGGAAACATGATGATGAACATTAAGAAGAAAGTGACGCTGATAGGGTACAGTAGGAAGAGGAGACAAAAGGTATATAGAGAGGGAGAAAGAAAAGTACATGGTCGGTAATGGGAGAGACAGATACGACGAGGGTATCGTTTCGAGGACAATACATTCCTAACATGAGTAGTAACAGGATAGTAAATTAGACAAAGGCTGGTTAAGGAGGGTACGTGTGTATGGATGTAGATAGATGACAGAAGCCCTGATGATTTCTGACGAGGTTACCTGATCGAGGACTGTAATAACATCCTAGATTCCTAATCTGGGTAAATGGAGACATGATGATAAAGTAGAGGGAAGGTGGCGCTGAGAAGTTATGGAGAGGAATACTGAGGTAAAAGGAGAGGATTAGGTACCATGGGAGCATCTCGAGAGTGGGTTAGGTATCTCTCATCAGTTTAAATGAGTTCTTGTCTTTTGTGTTAGGACGGCGAGTGAATCATACTATTCTTAAGTTCTTTTTCCCAGATTAATTACGCCTGTCTCTTTTCTTTCGTCTTTTATCCATTCTCTTACTTTTTCTGCAGGTGTGCTTGAGCGTGTGTGCATCTGTGCAAGTGCGACTGCGTGTGTGTGTATGTGTGTGTGTAATTTTTTTGTGTTCGTTTGTCTCATATTCTTCTTGACAAAATCTCATCCATCGGCTTGTTTTCTTTCCTTTTAATTTTTTTCCATACGTAATACCAGGGAATTTAATAACTTATTATTATAAATCCTTAAAGTTTCATCATATTACCCACCAGTCTCCTCTCCCAGTGAAAGAATCCCAGAGGGGTTTACTTCACCAATGTACAGAGTTTCTTCCTTTCTTTTTTCCTGCTGTCTGTTGTTGCTGGAGAGAGTGGAGGGTGGGAAGAGAGACATGAGAATAGGCAGAGCTAAATTCTAAACAGATAACTTAGTCATAGGCCAAGGCGTCCTCTATCGTCTGTCTTTCCCATGTACAGTGCATCATGTATTCACAGACACATCTGGCGACACACAAAAGGTTAACCCGTCACGTATCCAGTTATCTAAACTATCTCTATTGGTCGAGTCCCGACTGCCATGTTCAAATTAGGTTGGGTCAGCACAATGCGGGCGCAATTGCTGACCTTTCTGATTCGTCTCGCTCTTTAAGACCAGCTGACAGACCGGGATATGATTTTGCACATGTATATGAATGGAAGAAGACATGCAAACCCCCTAGGTTGAGTTAACGTATAAAACGTATGTGGACCCAGTCATGCATACACAAATACATGCATACATCAAAATACACACAGAATATACGGACTTACATCATGGTACAGCACAAGTATATACATGATACACAATGTCATGTACACACACACACACACACACACACACACACACACAATGTATACAGAAAGGGGTTTGAAAAGGCATATGGTATCCAGTAACGGTGGAGTAACACAGAGGCCAAATAGACCATGAGAACATGATTGGTCTTCAAACTATATGGAACGACTGAAGGAGGTGGCCATTATTTTTTTTTTTTCTTTTCGACTGGTCGTAACAAAGTAACGTAGATGGCCTTAACGACCCAGGCAGTCGATGTGTGTGTGTGTGCCTAAAGCCGACATGACCAACCAACGGAAGCAGCGGTGTATAGAGGGTCTGGCATCATCCCACTAATGTGGGGAGGACGATGGGATGACGTCGTCGGTCGTTCAGCAGCAGCAGGAGGAGTAGAGAGACGATCCTGGGCCAAGGACATGATAGAAGGGTAGATATTGTGAAGATCCTGTTGCTGATGAGGCGTACTGCTTGATGGGGGGGGGGTTAAAGTGGGTTGGGGGTTATTGCCCAGACGTAGGGGGTAGTACTTCAACAGAGCAAGGATGTGGGTTCAATTAAGGATGGCTTAGCTGGGAGAAGGAATGGCAGGAGCGAGCATAAGACATGAAGGAATATATGAGTACTTAAAGGGAAGTCAAATATATTTCTATTTTTAAGGGAATTTGTGGATGAATGTTACACCAGTTATAATGATATGGGGAAAAGTAAATTGAGAGTATTTGAGGTTGAAAAAGAGCTTGTTTGCAAGATCTGTTGTGAATTTAAGGTTATCTTGTTTAAAAAAATCGAGTTAATTCTTCTCCAGCGACCAGTGGAACGAGACCACACGAGTGTGGGGGATGGGTGAGGTCTGGGAGGTAGATGAAAACCTGGTGAACAGAATGATCCAAAACTATTATGCTGCATGAAGTCATCCACACGTGTGTTGACAAGGTTAGTGTTTTATGATTTCCCTTGCACGAAAGTCATAGTAAAAGCCTACACGAAAAATAAATCTAGTCAGGGGAGGAAAATACTCCCGTATCGGTTGAGAAACGAAAGGTCAGTATAATCCAAATACCATTGTAAAAGATTCATTGGTTGGGTAGCACGAACGAGTTAGATAAACGAAAACTTGCCTCGGAAATAAGAGACACGTAACAATTGAAACCTAATGACGGACTCGGTCTTTTGAAAGGTGAGACTAAGACGAGCTGCTGCTGTGTGTGGTGACCAGAGCAGAATACATGTTGGTTTTATGAGACTGATTGGATAAAGGATTGAAAGATGAGGTGCAGCTGAATCACTCATCAATTGATTGTCCCTGGACGGAGAACCATATTCCTTGGTTAACTCTATGCTACATGATGTTCTTTCATAAAAAAATGATTGAATATGCTCGAGGATATTACACATGCTGTGGAGCCTTGTATTTTATCCTCTTGTATGTTCTATGTAAACAAGGAATTCATGATATCTTTTCTTCAGCGGGTAACCTTACCGTACAGCAACAGGTCTTTTGTCATGTGGCTCTCTCTCTGTAGCCCATGTCCCTCCATGCGATTGAAATGTTTGAGTGTTGTTAGAACCTCTTTGTTAGGACTGGATACCTAGTGTTTATGTGTAGTGTTCGTTGTGTGGGGTCGCAGCCTCATTCCGTAGAGAGAAATGTTAGTGAACTTGTGTCACATATTTGTGGGAATGTATCCCACGCCCGAATATTTGCACTTTAATGCTAATCTGTTCTACATTTGTTGTCCCTGATTACATGCTTGGCTTTGTACTTTACTGCTTATTGATACCCAGTTTCTCGCATATTTACCTTGATAGATGGAAGATATTAGCTTTCGTTTGACTGCCAGAAATTTCAAATCATTTTCTCAAATGGTTTCCAAATGAGTTAGACAAATAAACGTTTCACGTGAAAATAGTAAATATTTCCTGATGGGGAACGCGACCCAATTTGCGCACAGTTAACAAACTTAATGGCATTTGATTCGAATTTAGCATAAGAAATGCCTCGTATTTGTCCTTATTTCGTAACTGAAAAGATTTTTTAATGAGAAAATTAGAACTATGCAAAGTATATGTGTGTACTTTTTTCGTGCGTTGTGTAGCCATCAGATTTAATATGCATGTTAAACCAGGCAGGAGAGGAGAGTCGTTTGATAAAAGTAATGAGATTTTTTCCTATCCAGTTTACGAAATCTGCCCCGAGATATATCGCAGAGGTATACTTGATATCTTAGACTCTACAAAACCTTTTTTGATAGTCTAATTGCAGTTTACGAACAAACCACATTCCTTGCGTTTTTTGATTGGTTGTTGCATATACTACCTACAGGAGGTCACCTCCCTTGTGTTTATTGATTGGCTGTCGCAAACTTTTGGTGTCGGAGACCTTACCTCCTGTGCTAACTCATTGATTGGCATAAACTTTGAGTGTCAGAAACCACACCCCTTGCGTTTATTGATTGGCAGTCTTGAACTTTGGGTGTCGGAAGCCACACCTTGCGTTTATTGATTGGCATTTATAAACTTTGGGTGTTGGAAGCCACACCCTTTGAGTCTATCGATTGGTTGTCACAAATATTGCGTGTCGGGGTTGCATATACCGACGTCGTGTTACAGCCCCGCATGCAGATGTTGTTTACACTAATAAAAAAGTCAGGCAAGAGAGGCTGATGGCTTTGGAGTGGGGAGTCATATTAGTGAAAAGCTGAACAATGTAAACAGTTGGTTGCATGTAAAGAAAACCGGATCTTCTTGGAAAGCTGATTTTATTTTTCTAGGTTAGTGTTTGAGAAAGCGGTGAATACCATGGTCTCTAGAAGAGAGTCGGTCCATGTTTCCTAACAACGTGCAGCCTCAGAGATTGTCCAGACTTCCTCAACAATAAGAGGACATATGTTATTGACACGGATGGGGAAAATGTATCAAAGATGTGAGGTAAGATAGGAAGCATGAAAGTTGTTTCCATGACGACGGTGAAAATGAAAAGATGCTTTATGCAAGGTAAGGTATTGCGTCAGGAGTGATTGCGATGGCTAACCATTTACTCCAGGAAGTGGGTGACGATGATGCTGAATACTTGGTTAATTAAGCAACTCGACGTTTGTATTGCACAAGATGTGGTGCCTGAGGACTGGTGGAGTGCGTGTACAATGTCCTCATAAAAAGGCGAGGAGGACAAAAATGGATCTTTGAAATGATTGATATTAGTCTCTTGAATATACCTATTACCGTGTGTGGGAGACTGGTAATAGGGAGGGTGGTAGCATGCATAGAGCAAGTGACTGAGGACAAGCAGTGAGACTACAGGATACATAGAGGATGTGTGGAACACGCGTTTGCTTTTGCGAATGTGTGAGAGATATACCTGGAGTGAGAGTTCTGTTTAGCATCTATAAACCTGGGTAAAGAGTTTAACACGTTTAGCAGATTTGCCCTGCGGAAAGTGTTACGAGTGTGTAGAGTAAATGGGAAACTGATGAATGTATTTAAGAGTCTTTACTAGGGGAGCAGGGCACATGTGCAAGTAAGATGGAGGAAGGATCGTGGTTCTCGGTGACGGTATATCTGTACGAAGAATGTGTCGTGAAACCATGGCTATTGAATCTGTTTATAGTCGGGGAGGTAAGGGTGAGATGTGAAGTTCTTGGTGGAAGGAGTGGGTCTATGCTGTCTGAGCTGGGGAGGAGGAAGACATGGGAAATGAATCAGTTGCTGTTTGCAGATGCCGCGGCTCTGGTGGCAAACTGCAGAGAGACGTTGCAAAGGCTGGTAAAGAGTGTGAGAGAACAGAAGGAAGTTGAATGTTAATGTAAACAAATTCTTTATGTTCGTCAGATCACGTGGTCTGCAGTTGCTAAAAGATGAACTGCACATCGGAAACTGACAAAAAAAAAAGAAATGCAGTTAATTAAATGTATTAACCCAGACAATATTCCATCTCATAACGGAATATAATTACCTATGCGTTTTTCTAATGATTCGGAATGAGCATATAATCTGCATATCAGACGTCTGTTCATAAGATAAAAGAAAAAAGTTAATTTGGTTTTCGTTTAATATATTTCATCGTCATGCAGTGGGAGACTCCCGGCAGGTTCGTCCCCTTGTGAAAATAACTGTGACGGAAGGTATCATAAAATCATCGTAATGGTTTGAGCTTACGACATACTAAGGTATAATTAAACAGCATCGTAGAGGTAATGGAGGAGGATGGGAGACGTGTTAGAATAATGACTATTGTCGCCGCAGCTGTTACGATAAACATCATTATGTAGTGTGCTCACACCACACAGGCCACAGTGCGTGTTATGTGTTGCCACGTGCTAGCATTGCTGATGTCAGTACGTGTTGGTGTGCGGTGTCCTCACACGACTGGCGATAGGTAGACCCAAAGTCAGAATGGCAGCGAGGGTGTCCAGCCCCTCTCACTTTACATTTCTTCCAGTAATCCATCATCCGACAACATCTAACCTGTAAACTATCTTCGTAAACTATTTCCTGCATTCAATTAACTTCCTTCCAAAAACCCCTCTTACGATGCACGTTTTTCCTTTACTTCTTCATTACAAAGTCTTTCTTCACTCCATCCTCCCATTCCTCCAACCTTTTCCTACTACAGTTCGTCTCTGAAACATTCCTCTTCCCACAAACACTGCTTGTAACCTATTCTCCATTTGTAATTCTCCTCATAACCTATACTGTTCTCTCTATACTCTCTCAATGTGCAAAGTGTTTTTCTACGGGAGCTTTTATTATCTTAGTCTCTTTTGATCTGAAATTCTCTTCCTTATATTTCCTACGTCAAATCCTCCCCATACCACTCTGCACCCTTAAATTCTCGTTCTCCACTTCTTATCTTCGTTCCTTCCTACCAAGAGAACTCTTTAACGATAGAATATGTATCCTCCTCCTATCCTTGCTTCCTCCCTTCTTTCTTAAAGCCTTCTCCACATCCTTGCTCACCCCCACCAGCGTCGTCAGAAACCAGGAACCGCGTAACAAGATATTTTTCAGTTAATTCTTGGTTCCCCTATCGGTCATAGGACACCAGGCCACAAGTTTTCGATGGGGGTAATGAAGGCAATTTCGCTTCACCTGCCTTCGAGCCTCGTCTACTCTACCTACGTGCATGGCAACTCGCTGTCTTCGTCTCAGGACGGGGATATCGAGTTTCTCTCTCTCTCTCTCTCTCTCTCTCTCTCTCTCTCTCTCTCTCTCTCTCTCTCTCTCTCTCTCTCTCTCAGCTACAACCAGTATGATGTCAGTTACATCCAAGAAGGAGCTATCACATGTCCATTGCACCACCACTAAGACACGTGGGACGTAAATATCTCTGACACCACCACCAACGCGCACACACAAACGCAGGCAAGGCACAACCATTGGAATTCGAACCCCTGTCGCTTTAAACAGTTCCTCTCTACCAGCTGGTTGCCACTCAGCCTCAACTGCATCAAAAACTTCCCTCAAACCAACCAACGAACCAGCTCCTCTGGCTCGGGCCGGAGCCAGGCTAAGGCTGCCCCTCACCCATGCAGGAAACATGAAAGAAATGGGACAATAAAACAAGTGGTGCAATATCTCATCTTCTAAATACGCTGAGGTATCATGGGGAAGTTTCTTATTATCTTATACTCTGAGACATGGAGGACCGGCTTTACCACAATCTTTTGTTGTATCTTGAGTCATTTGTCAACGACTGGTCCCAGGGCAAGGGGTAAGTAGAAAATGGGAAGAGAAAGGTGCAAGAATGGTAAACTATATCATATATATATATATATATATATATATATATATATATATATATATATATATATATATATATATATTGCGTGTGTGTGTAATCAAGAGAAAGGAAAAAGCACATACGTTATATCGATTGTCAGCCAAATTAGCCTCAGTAACACACAAATTGGTTATTATCCAGGGAGAGAACTTCTTCCTCGTCATTAACAGAGAGAGAGAGAGAGAGAGAGAGAGAGAGAGAGAGAGAGAGAGAGGGAGAGAGAGAGAGGGAGAGAGAGAGTTATTTGTCTTTTCCGCCTCGATACGAGGTCTGCCTCGTGTATATGTAATCATAACTTTCTTATATGACATTAGGAAGGCAGCGTGACTGCAGGAGTGGCAGGTAACCTACACTTTGAGCAAAGTCAGCCGTTGTTTAGAAGGAGAAAGACACACACGAAAAGATCAAAGATATCCCCCATGATCATAAGAGAAAAACAAAAATCACAGGAAATAGGTTACGATGATAAAGGCGGAAGCAACACAGATGATGATGCTTTTGCAAGATGATATTTGGGAGCAGAGAGACACCACGGAATACTCCCCAGCTGGAGCAGGGGAAACAAACTTCCCCTCCAGGTGTGGCTTGATGGGGGTTCGTCCGGGAGGAGGTACAATACGAATTCGTTGCTCAGCTTGGCACACACGGAGGGTGAGGAAGGGAGTCGGGTCGTCACCACACGGTCTTAGTCTTGTGTCTCAATTGCTGCACCACCTTAAAGAGTCTCTCTGACCTGGGAAGTCACCAGTCTGCCTCTCTGAACAGGAGCGTCACTTGACAGTCTCCGTCTGGTGCTTCGTCACCACACAGTTTGTGATGATTGGTGTGGCACTTAACGGGTTAGCGAATGGTTGGTTGGGTGTATGGTGACTAGATGCGGGATCACACAGTGTGTATGGTGACTGGTGAGTTATGCAGTGGTACCTAGGACACAGTACACCTACAGGATGGCTACTGGGGCACCGTACAGCTTTCTTATTGTAGTGGTTATTACGACAACACATTTTTTTTACGAAGTGGTGGTCAGACGCTGCTGCGGTTTACATTGTGAATGCTTCAACACACTCGCAGTGTACATTGGTCCATTCTGTATGGTTGTCGTGGGATACAACGATATAGTGGTTGCTCGATCACCACATACCCTTTATGAGGACACCACGTCGCCTACATTGTATGCGATTCAATACGTGTATCATAGAATGTTTAGACGTATTCCAGGAATTTTACTTTATTCATGTCGCAGCATATTACATTATACCACCAATACCACTCCTCCTAGAAAGATATACCCTCTTTAACATACCACCTCGTACATATATTTCATAAGCGGATTGAAAGGCTTAATAATATAGCATCATTTTCCCAATGTCAAGCGTCATTTATATCCTATTGTCACAAGATTATCATATATTCATGTCCCACGAACATTCATGGGTATCTAAGTACGACTTAAGGTACCGTGTTCAGTTTTATGATTTCTGTTTTTAAGAAAAACTGAACTAGAAAAATAAGAGCAAAAAAGCAACCTACGTTCGATTCGAGTCTAACTCTGAGAGTGTTTTCCTAGCTCCAACATTCTGTCGAAAATCAAATTTCACAATACAGATCCCATCACCCCATTTTTTTTTTCCTAAACCTTTGTTGGTTTCCCGTGGCCTCCCCATTGGCACAGAAGAGAGAGCCTGCAGTCTCCAGACCACCTCCGCCACCACCGACCCGCCTTTCACAGTCCACGCTTCAATCTCGGAGTCTTTTCTCAAGAATATTTCCGTACATTCACGTCAAAACCATCCGTGTGACCCCGTGCATGCCAGAGGAAAAAGGACCTAACGCTCGGAAGCCATTGGAGTCGCTGCGCCTTTCCATCGATGGGTGAAATCGGCAGGCCGAGGCGTCGGGTATAGAGGCCCCTCCGTGCATCAGGATTATATCGGCAATGGCTGGCCTCATGAGTCATTGGACAAGTGTACTCGACCGGAAAATGGCTGGAAAAGGTACACACTCGGTCCGAAAGCTGCCACAGGAGAGGAATTGGACTAGCAACTAGATCTTGAAGACATTACAACCCATCTGTATAGTTTCAGATGCACTGGTAACCTCAGTATGTTATAATCTTACTTTAAACCAGCGTGTTTGGTCGACGTAATCAAGAATATCGACAGACCGTTTCGAGTTAGTCGAGAAATCGACCGAGTTTCAAACGGTGGCGCCATCATACTTCCCCTTGTGATGTGCCATCTCGTAAATTAGGCCACAAGAGGATTACACCACTTTTCTGGTGTAACTCAGAAAGGTATTTAGGAGAGCTGCTGTTGACTCTTGGAGTAAAGAGGATTACCGAGGGAGAACCGATGATCTGTTAGTCGCGCGATAGCTAGAACACATATTTCTGGCAGTCGAAAGAGACTTAGTCATGGAGAGCATAGTTTTAGAACTCGCCGTTAGATTGGTTTCTGACACACACACACACACACACACACACACAGTTGATCATGAAAAAAGCTCTTTTTCAGTGACTAAAATATTTTTCTTTCCCGACTACTTTTTCACTTTTTTATAATCTTTCCTTAAAAGGTAATGCTTTTGAAAAAATGCTTTTAGGTGAAATACGTTTAGAAGACTCAAGTTCCTTCGGTTCTTTGGAAAACTTGTGTGAACTGTTAAAGTGGATTCCATTTTCTCTATAGATAGCTATGCTGAGGCGCTGTTACAGGAAGCTGGCTGTTCTTCACACAAATTTGAATTTCTATAAATATTCAGTGTTCACAGATTCGCACAGAATCCACCTTTAAATATTCTGTCGAAGACCATGATCGTATCGCAGTATAGACGAGAGAAAAAAAAATGTTGAAAACAACGTCAAAAGAAGTGCATTAATACGTACTCCTGAAGGATAGATATGATAACTTACAGCAAGGTAAAAATAGATATAAATTTCAGGCAATAAAGGTATCGGACATTGCAGTTATCACCGAACCTGGTGAAAGTTGTATTAGTTTCCAAAGT
>NC_092251.1:2592500-2637500 GCF_036320965.1 Panulirus ornatus | reverse complement strand
CTTACCTGAGTCCTGCTGATCCTGTCTTTACCCTCCCCTGCTTCATCCAGACCTCAGTGTCTACCTGCTCATTCTTACCCACAATCTCCCTGCTTATTTTTATCCCGGTCCTCCCCGCGTGTTCCTGCTCACCTATGCTTTTTCTATTAACATTCCTCTTCTTATATCCAGTTTTTGCTTCCATTTTTCCAGGCTTCGAGACCCGCCAGACCATGTGGTTGCTTCGTGGAACTTCATATTTGGTTTTAACATTTATTCACTAACTGAAAGAACTGGATGGGTTATGTGTTACAGTGTACGGGGGTAACCGCACGCAGTGAACGGGGGTGTGTACGGAGGTAACAGGTACGGGGCGCAGGTAATCACAGTGTACGGAGGTAACCACAGGTAATCTACGGAGGGGTGATTTTATCAATGCAGGTGTGAAACTGCAAGTACAAACACTGTAGTGAGTTTATCGTAATATTTTTGTGTAAAAGAATTAGAAATTTTGGTGGTGTACATATGTGTTTGTGTGTGTGTACATGTGTGTGTGTGTGTGTGTGTGTGTGTGTGTGTGTGTGTGTGTGTGTGTGTCTGTGTGTGTGTGTATGTCTGTGTGTGTGTGGGTGTGGGTGTTGGTTATCATCTCGGGAGACAGGCACAGCTGTGTACTAAGCCCCTGACCTTGGACTCGACGTTGCATTCTGCCATCTGGTTGTATTATACACCTCTATGCTGCCTCCAGAGTGTGTTTTAGTTCAGTAATCTACACACTTACACAGGAGGAGATTTACCTCACGCAGGTGTATGCAGTAATGCTCTGGTTCTTATCAAAGACCAGGTTTAGAGTCGTTTTAACGTACTGGTTCGAAGGTTCCTTTTTTTTTTTGTCTCATTTCTAATGCAATAGCGAACGCCATCAACCGTTCTCTCTCTCTCTCTCTCTCTCTCTCTCTCTCTCTCTCTCTCTCTCTCTCTCTCTCTCTCTCTCTCTCTCTCTCTCTCTCCTTGTTGAGTACCCGGAATCCAGACCTGGGAAATCCATAGAGCTTTTCTCATATACATCGCTTAGATATGAGTTACTCAAGAATCGTAATATACGCGGGACTATAATATTCTCCGGCAGTTTCGTTCTTCAGAGAGCGTCGTCTTTTTCCAAGACATTACGAGGGCTGTGTTTATACAGTAGTGATAAATCTAACAGGGCGAGACTGTGAGAGGATCTTGCCCAAGGCAGCTTCGAGCCACAAGCCTCATCTGTTCAGAGGACTCAATATCTTGTTGTTCATCCGTCGTGTAAACAAACCCCAGATCCTAGTTAGACGTGGGTTTAAAAACCTTTTAGTGGAGTAATGATCTCCAGAAAGGGATAGCTAGGGGTTGAAGCTGATGTTGAGCTTCTTATAATACCGTAGACTTCTCTCCCACACTCCGCTAGATGAAATGGCCCGCAGATAACCTGTTATAATCCATCCCCTTCCATATAATTCCCTATTTTCCCGGAAGAAATAAGAAGAGGAAGAGGGGCAGGAGAGGGAGAAGATGGAAGATAGGATGTAAAAAAGTGATTAAAAACGTGGACATATATTGATAGTATTATGATATGATCAACAAAAACAAATGACGATAGCGATGCTCAAAGATCATATCAAAAAGTATCTTCGGTAATGATGATAGCAATGATAACGTAATGATAATAGAAGGCTCAGTGATACTGGGATTTACGGAAACATTGATGATATATCAGTTGTAAAGATGATAATGATACAAGTATGATACTGATGATGATTATAATAACACTGATGATAATAATGATAATGATAATAGTAATAACAAAAATGATAATAGCTATGATAATGATGGTAATGATAATGATTATGGTAATACAAGAAAAAGCAAAATAGTCCCATCAGATAAAACTTGGAAACGTATCATAAGCGACCGTAGCCTGCAATATCTGGACTGCCTTGCTGGAGGAAAGCCAGGCATTCACAATTTATCACTTCCCCTGCAGGTAACCCGAGCCAGTAAATAATTCCCATACGCAGTGCCCAACTCGACGTTCTTCCCTTCCCTACTACAACATACTGGGCCACGATGCCAGATTCTGTCAGCCAGTAAATTCTCCGGGTTGTGTGAAAAATCACCTTCGGCTGAACGTGATAAGTAATTTAGCGAGGGTATGCGAGCCCGCAACTGCTTTGTTCTTTATGTCGTGCTACGCTAACTGTGTTTGTAGGAGCTTTGATAAGTGCTCGTAGTAGTAGTAGTAGTAGTAGTAGTAGTAGTAGTAGCTTTTTCTGTCTTTTTATTTCTCAGGTTTGTTTTTAAGATGTCTTCCTCATAGCTTTGATAAATGCTAAATGGTATGTTTGTTCGTCTTTGCGCTAACTTCCTGCGTAGCACTTTGGACACCTTCCATAGCACTTGGATCAACTATGTCATCCTAGTTCCATAGCAGCCATTAAACACGTCTATTGAGCATGTAGTCCAGCCCCCTTCATGGCAAATCCATTTTTTACGAGGATTTCCAGCGAAAGTGAACACTCCCTTTTTTTTCTAATTAAACTCGCTCGATCAACATTACCTATTTCAACCTTAGCCCAAACCGGTTGAAGGTGTAATATCTCCATATCCATATGAAGCTCCGCAGTATGGAAAAAAAAAATATTGGCCATCCCTTGGAAGCATGGAATCCTCTCCAAAGTCCCTTTTGATTCATGAGAAAATACAGAATCCAATATCAACCTCAGGATACCTCACAACGCCAGCTACTGATCACGATCTTCTCCAAAAATAACACGAGGCTTCAAAAATATGAGGGGGAATCTGCTAGCGTCGTATTTCGCTCAACATGACGGGAATTTCCAGTTTATGAGCGCCCTCCCACGGCAAGATTTAAACTCAATTTTCCCAGGAAATGAGAAACAAGAGCGTATGTTTATAGTGAGGTCTACTGTCTGAATCCCCAGCTGCGGAATATTGTCAAACAGCGCTTCAATACCGTCTCGCTTCTCACTTTTGTACACAGATTTGTATCTGGACGAATTGCTGTTCGTTAAGTACAGCAGAATGGAGGTTGATGCTGTAGTGTATGTTATCACGTATAACTGTATTGCGTTAAGTGTAGTGTATAAGTGTAGTGTATAAGTTCGACGTATGATTGTATGATGGATAAGTTTACCGTTTTGAGAATCCTGATGGTTTTCTTCCTTATCAACTTTCGTGTATTGTAGAAACAAGGACAAAATGATGCTTTCCTTCTTCCAATCTCTCTCTCTCTCTCTCTCTCTCTCTCTCTCTCTTAATCCGTCAGTCCCAACAAGATTGCCATCAACGGGTTACCTTTGGATTTAAGCCTTTACCTTCGAGCGACTCCCTCCACCCCCGCCTCCCCCAACCTTGTTCGTCCAGACCCTCCGATGGCAGACCGCCACCTCTACCTCTACCTCCTCCTCCCCTTCCTCCACCACACCCTCTAATCCCCCATTCTAGCCCCCTACCACCACCACCACCACCAACCCCTGATCTCCCTATCGGGCCTCCATCACCAACAGGTACAAGGCCACCGAATATCCTCTTTTCGATCACTAGATCGCCCGAGTCTCCTCCCTCCCTCCTCTGGCCCGTGAGCCTTCGACACACGAAGGCCAACCATACCTACACACCTGTAAGAAACAGCTGTCCCTTATGTCTGTATATATATATATATATATATATATATATATATATATATATATATATATATATATATACCTCAAGATCATAAGAAAAATATCCATAGAAGCAGTCATGAGTTGCTGAAAACCTCGGACGATTGTTTTTGGGAAACACGAAACTGATGGATTGGAAGATCGGCCGAGTTAAGGAGGTTTAAGAATACGTGCCAGTGGAACACACCCACAGCCAGCCTTGTTCTCTGTAGCATAATTCTTCGTCGTATCTTGATCACTGTCGCAACAAGTCACGTACGAGAGGAAACTTGCGTCGAGGGGGTTCCGACGACGCTGTTCGTAAAAGGGGAGCTGGTGTATGGGGACTTCGTTCTATGTAGGTCTTCATCCGGTTAGTAGACATACACTAAGGCGATATTAATGCTTCTTCCTTGTGAACGGAATTTGAGTGTTATTACAAACGTGTCTAAAACATTAAAGTATCAGACAAGAAAACACATGCATTCATAATTCACACACACACACACACACACACACACACACACACACGGGGTCATTTACATTCACATTAGTATACACTTTCACATGGACACACTGTGTATGACGGACGTCGTAAACTAGTACAAGAGACACACCAACTTGAACGTTGCCCCGCTAACGGAAGATAACGGCAGCTAAACATCTGCCAATTAAAGATGATGAGAATATTTAAGAATGACCGGCTACTGCTTGGGTATGATAGTTAGATGTCATCATCATCGTTGTTGTGGCTAATTTGCATATCAATATACGTGAGGTTAGAATCTGTACTATCATTCTTCCTATCATAATGTTGTGCAATTCTGGTCCTTTTCTTGACTGGTTTGACTTCATTTCATGATCTAACATCAAGTGCACTGCACACTGAGCTCTCTTACTTAACGTTGTTAAGCATTTGTTAATTTTTGTATTTATGCGTATTTAGGTTTGTGTGTGTGTGTGTGTGTGTGTGTGTGTGTGTAGTTTTACATGTGTAATTGTTTTTAAACGGAAGTATTTGTTGGACAAAAGGTACTTCAATAATCAAGTTAGAATGGTTTTATCCGCATGAGTAGATATTTTACTGTCAGGTATTTCTAAATACCAACCTTGACATTTCATACCTCAACGTTCTTCATATTAAAACTGAGGTATTGTTACACACGAGAAATACAAACACTTAAAGCTGCTGAACTCTAAAAGCTAAAGGAATTCCGTTCTTGTCCGTACGTCCGAGACCCGGAACGTCCTTAGCCGCAGACATCCTGTGTGAGGTCGTGAGTCCTCAGCACTGACTTCCAACACTGGAAGGCTCTTCCCTCACACCCCGTGCTGAACCTCCTCCCGCATCGATGGTTGAGAAATCTCTCTCCTCGTCCTCCTCCTTCGTCTGTCTGTTAGCCTGTTAATATCCCATTTCTTAAAGAAACTGTCTGAGAAACTTCAACGTTCCTTCTTTCTCGTCTGTTAACTCCCTTCAGGAAATGACAGACTGTCATTGTACTTTTAGATCAGCTGCTGGTAAACGTCTCCAGCATACTCCTCAATAGTACACCTTGATCACTCTTGCTATGGCTCTCGTCTTCCCTCCAAAACAGGTTACTGACGATCCTCCTTAGCTCCCCATCTGTCAGTCTGACTATGAGCGGCACAACTTGTGTGAAAACATGCTCATCAGTTTTTCGAACCAATGACTCGTGGTCTCTGGCTTCCATAGACTACCTTAGAACCCTCCCTGTCTTGCCATTGTGACTGAAAACCCTCCCCATTTCGCCATATCTTTTGTCATTTTCACAGATGTTGTTTAAGCAACCTTCATACCTCGTTGATTTTCACCTTCAATTTGAGTTTTCATTGTATTTTAGCCATACTTCTCTCGCCCTCCTTATCCTCAACACGTTCTAAAAAGTCGCTTTATTGTGTGTGTGTGTGTGTGTGTGTGTGTGTGTGTGTGTGTGTGTGTCACCCATCACTTGAGAACAATAGCCTTTTCATTTCCCTCTGGTGGACTTATCTCTCTCCACGATCTCACGACGAACTTTGAACTGTTTTGATTATATTACTCCCAAGTCTCATCTTAGCCTTCAACTCTGAGGCTAACTTGGGATGGGCCAGGTTGATATTAAATGAAAAAAAGAATAGATGATCTCTTTAACTCTGGGTATTCACACATATTAAGATTCAAATGAAGCCTATGCTTTCTTCAGTGAGATTCGTAGATAAGAGAATCGTATTAAGATAAAATCGAAAAGAAAATCCGTCTGTGACAGTACAGTTTATAAACTTTAGTCGAGTCTGACCCTGAGGAACGAGTCTCCCGCGAATGTAAGCGAGCCTGGTAAACAAAACATACCACTGGATTCCACAAGGTAAAGCATAAAATGACGGTAAATAAGATCAAAACCAACAAGCATTCCTCCGAAAATGTAAAGCCAAGAAGGGAAAACTCAACTAAAATATGAAAAACACGTCTTGCATGTTTAAGATGATGGCGAATAAGAGCAAGCTCAAGGGTGAAATAGACTCGGTTCCATCAGCAGAGCAGAGCAGCAGCGCTTATCTGGTGTACACTGGTCTCCTGCTTCACATTTTTTCGATGCGTTTCCAGAACATGCAATGTTCCTTTCTCATTCGTATGCTTTTCTCTCTGTATGAATTCTGCGTGCGTGTGAAAAAACCACCGTGTGTTTTGGAAAGTGACGAATGTTCGTTGTTATGCGGGTGTATTTTGAGCATCTGTAGTGACATAGGAGATGATTATGAAGTTGGTCACAACTTGGAAGAAGGAAATCATGGCCCAGGGCCGATTTGTGTGACCTTGGATGATGGAGATCGCCAGACATGGTGCTAGTAAGGGTAGTAGGGAGGGAAGAGGCGGGGTAAGGTGTGGGGGGACGGGAGGACCAGCGGTAGGGAGGGTCCAGGAGAAGGAGGAGAAGGAGGTGGAGGAGGAGGAGGTTGGAAGCGAAGCACGCGAGCAACACCCACATGATGCCTCTAGGATCGCTGGCAACCATGACACCCACCAATGAGCCACCAGCAACACTGTCACCCACCAGCAACATTATCATCCACCAGCGACACTTCCATTCGCATCCACGACTGATCCACTGGCTCATCCTCCACACACCAAACCATTTACTCGACCTCACAGGTAAATTACTTTTCAACAGAAACATTATATTTTCATGTTCGCTAATGTAGGTCTGTTTGTGTGCATGTTTGTGAGTAATTTTGTGATTACGTTCTCGTACATGTGGTTTGTGGGTGCCACTGTACGTATGTGTGTGTGTGTGTGTGTTTTGACGAAGACTGGAAGAGAAGGGGTGGTCAAATTACCATTTGCATATCAGTGCAGGGTGTATCTCTTTCTGAATAGTTGTATACTATTCTTAGAGACACTGGAGGAATTTGATCGAAAGTTTATGTTCAGTTATATCCAAGAAAAAAGAAAGAAATGGAATACATTCTCTGAGTTATATACATAAAATAAATCCAGGACTTGTCCCCAGATACTTTCAGAATTGGACATTCTCTCCTTGCCATCATCACAAATGAACCCATTCTTCAAGAACATGGCTCTTCCCACCTCCTTGACTTAAAGCTTAAATCACAGAGTGAGTGAATCCTTAAGAAGGAAAATAGATTCAAGTGAATCTTTTCCCACATACCCTTCAAAACTAAGATCAAGAAGTATATATCTGTGTTTAATTCTCTTCAGAAACTGTGCTGCAGGTCTTGCAGATTAATGCAATAATCCCAAAGGGCAAATGCGGCTTTCGATGCAGAATATATATCAAATTTTGCTGTGAAGATATGAGGGGAAAATACACCCTGTGGGGTATGATTTCGTAGCATTTTCCGAGGGGTTGCGTGGGTATGTCAGCTGGCTTCCCCTACAGATGAACTCACTTCCCTCGCCGACGTCACTGAGTATTATCCTTTGCCTACACTGAATGCACATTCCCCCTTCACTTAGCCCTGGGGTCGCATCAAAGTATGACCCTCGTGGGAGGGAATATAGTCGAGTAATTGCGCTTTTTTTAAGCGATAAAGAAAGATGAATTTTAGGGCGTCTATTTATATCGCGAAGAGTGAGTGATATTGTGATATGTGTTTGGATATATATATATATATATATATATATATATATATATATATATATATATATGTATATATATATATATATATATATATATATATGAGAGAGAGAGAGGGAGAGAGCCATTTAACTTTATTGTGCTCCCTCAGCGATAAAGAGAGTATGTGCACTTTGATATATTGTGAATGTGTGAATTAACTGATGATTAATGTTAAGTCTAAAGCTTTTAACAATTAGTATCTAAATTTCATGTTATGCTTATGGATCTAAGGGCTCAGCTTATGATCTGTTTTCAGCGAGCACCATAAAGGTCAAGTGTACCCTGATTTGCGAGGTCTTTTATCTCTACAACTGGGTCTGGGACCTTCCCTTACGTAGACCTTACGATGGTGTCTATGGTCTTATACCTCCATATTTCCGTCTAGATCCAAGTTACCTTCTCCCATCAGTCAGGCTGTTTGGAGACGACGACTCGTAGACTATAGGAACTACCACATCTGTGCTGGTCTGGTGTACATTTTGTCTCGGTCCTGCTGACGTCCTGTGATAAGACGAAGTCTTCTAACTCGATGGCAGACTAGATTATCCTGAATAAAACTGAGATCCAGAAACTGTAGCTTTAGGATGGTGAGGTCAAGGTTTGGCAATAAGTTAGAGAGAGACGTGATTAAAGAGCGAGGTAAGGTATAATATATCCGTAGAGTTAGTGAGTAAGGGGATTTTAAGGCATTTTCCGAGGGGTTACGAAATTTATTATGCCAAAAACAGAAATTCCCGAATTCTTCTCTCTTTCCAGAGAAAGTCGTGTCCATAACGAGCTTTGGTGTGGTATATTGAACACATTCGCCAATTCCTTATCATCTTAAGGTTTAATGCAGAACACATGTTCAACTCTGTTATTGCCTCTAAAGGTGCATAACACGTTCATAAACCCATTCTTATTATACACTCTTAATGAAGGACACTTTTTCAAGTCTCTCGGTATCTTATATAGGTAAAGTAAACTTTTTTCAATCCAATCTTATTACTTGATATTAAAACGAGCATAATGAAACCCCATGATACTCCTTCAAAGATCATAAGCAAAAGTTAAAACACTTGGTACAGATTTAGTTCTACAACGGTGGTTAGAAAATGAGTTAACTGGCCGTAACCAAAGAATAGTGATTAATGGTTAAACCTCAGGATGGTTAGGCGTAAAAAGTGGTGTGCCACAGGGATGAGTCTCGGGACACGTCCTCTTTCTTATTTATATTATTGATTGTGGCGATGGGCTGCGTTGTAAGGTACCACATTTCGCTGACTGTAATAATCTGGGAAATTAATTTTGATATCGTTAAGTGCAAAGTCTCACACGTTGGTAATAAAAGCGAAAAGTCAAGCTATGGTGTGAATTATGTTGAACTACAGAAGGGAAATGAGGAAAAAGACATGATATAATCTCTGGTGACCTAAAGCCAAGAATGCAATACAGAGAAGCAGTTAAAAAACATACAAAATTCTTAGTCTTATATGTAGTGACAAGGATTATGTACAGTTCAACGGTGCGTCCTCATCTAGAGTAATGCGTTAAGATTTGGTCTCCCTAATTGTAAAAATACGTAATCAGAATGGAGACAGTCCAGGATGGAGCAACCAAGATTACTCCCGGAATAAAAAAAAACTAATTTTATGAGATCCGAGAAGACGATTTAATCAGATTTGTCACTCTTGATAATGATTTACTAATTAGGGGTAGTTGAAGCGATCAATAGGTTCTGAGTTCCTGATCTCTTTCACAATCACAAATCACTTCGGAAGGATTCAGTGGTCTGTTGTTGGATAAATTCCATCGTATTCCTCCGTATCTGACAACACCAAATGAGGATTGTAACGCTCCACATGTAATGAATCTAGCAGTTCCCTTGGTGATCTGTGTGTGTGTGTGTGTGTGTGTGTGTGTGTGTGTGTGTGTGTGTGTGGACACGGCACTGGTACAGTCGATATGTTGGGAGGAAAAAATGTCAAGTATCTCAGCTCGCTGTGAATGCCGGATCAAACAATATAATGGAACAGGTCAGACTGGAAGGCGCGACTTAGGTCGACCTAAACGCAGTTCTTCAGGCAGGAAAATTGCCATTTTTCTTTTCATACCCGAAAAACAACGTTGACTTTGGTGGTTTGCCCAGAGGAAGGTAAAGAATTCTACTGCTGTGTATTTCCCTCAGAAGAAGTTTGGGTTTTGTTGAGGTTATCAGTAAAGATTGCACTTAGTTTTCGAACGTTTCGCTGTGTGTGCTCACTGTTACATATAGAGCACTTGTGTGTATATATATATATATATATATATATATATATATATATATATATATATATATATATATATATATATTGTACAGTGATGATGTGAAGAATTGAATGATAATGTCCCTTAGAGTAGTGATAGAAGAAGAAGGCTTTCATTACTGTATTACAACGTCATCTCAGAAGGCTGTCTTGCACGGGGTTGTAATGAAACTGTAGACACGAAAACTTAAGCCAACTGCTGTAACTACATTCTTATCAGGGGGTTATAGGTAGTGAGAATTCCATCATGCAAACTTCAGTTTCAGTTGGTATGTTTATATCGTATGCACGAAACATAACGTGAAATTTCAGTTTCAATAACCATGATTGTATTCTATACACAATAGATGCAGACTCTACTCTCCAGGGAGCTATAGAATAATAAAGTAGTGGATAATCATTATGAGTAGAATAGAAATAATAATGATAATAATAACAGTAGAGTTACAACTAGGAATATTTATACAACATTAAATAAGCACGTTATTATTGTCCTTTTCTTTTCTTTTCATTAATGGTTATCATGATTGACAAATCTTATGTTCCTGGGATTTCCTAATTCTGGAACAGCGGTCTCAGTTTTCAGGAAATTTTCTCTCTTGTGTGATTACTATTTGTGATTACAATTTATGTATTACGAGGAGAGAGCTTTACCCTCGTGATGCCCCGTCTCTTAACCTTGTATATATGTACCATGTCTTTACTCACACATACACACACACACACACACACACACACACGTGACCCAACCAGTGTAAAACTCCCTCCATACAAATAGGTAATTACACACACACACTCCCCAGCCTAAGGCACTTCACTCATTCAAGTATGTTAATTTCTTTCTTCTCTTGACATAAACTTCTGATATTCCCTTCTCTTTACCTTTCCTTTAAGACATTCTTAACTGGTTTCCTCAGTAATAATCTCTCCTCTATATTCCAAGCGCTGCTTGCTATATTCACTTATATATACTTTTTCCTCTTTTTGTGGTTAAACTTTTGTTGAGGATCGTTCTGTAATACCTAGCAAATATTCAGGCCACATACAGTTGTAATATTGCCGTGTTTATGAATATCTCTTTCCTTCATATATTCTGTAAAGTTTTATACTTGTCTTCCGTTCACTGAATTGCTTAGGGCTTTAATTCTCCCTTTTCTGTTCTTTTACTTTTATCATAGCTTTTTTTGCACTATCTCTCCAAGCACAACTGTTTTCACTTCTGTTTAATCATTTCCACTTCTTACTTCCTTTACTAAAGTTTCTTCGTCTTTTTTCCTTTCCTTTTCATTCTCTATCTTTTTCCTCTCATTTCATATCTATCCTTCTTCCCATTTTTCATCCCAACCCTTTTCTGTTTATCTCTTCGCTATTCCATCATGTTGTATTTATTTCTCGAATCATCCACCATTTCTCCTGACTTCTCTTTCAGTTTCTTCTCTTCTTTGTTTTCTCTCCCTCCCTTGCACTCTCACTTCATTCTTCTACCAATACATTTCCCTCTTACCCTCTCCTTATTTCCATCATCGTCACTTTTGGTCGTATTTTCTTCCTAGTCATATTACTCTTCTCCTCTCTCTCTCTCTCTCTCTCTCTCTCTCTCTCTCTCTCTCTCTCTCTCTCTCTCTCTCCCACCTTCTTTCTCCCAAGATTCAAATTAAGCCAATATCTTAGGCAAAGTAGGAACGTGGTAACAATGGCCTCCTCCGGTCTATTCAGTTCTTGGTCCATTTGCATAGGAATCGACTTTTCGTATGGGACGCATTGTGTGGCTCGAGTTCTAATTGCTGACAAATGCTTGGGAGACCAAAAACTGTTAGTGTCTGCTGCGTATATGTAGATATATGAGGAGAGAGAGAGAGAGAGAGAGAGAGAGAGAGAGAGAGAGAGAGAGAGCGGAAAAGGTGTTCTTTAGACACAGAGACAAACGTCAAGACACATTATATAGTCTCCAGAGGCGCAAAAAGAGGCACCCTCTCAGGTCCATTCATATTCCCTCAGAGATAATTCCCAACACACGCGGTGATTGGCGGGGTGAGGATGGTGCTGGTGGTTTGTGGCAAGATGATGATGGTGGGTGTAGTGTGTGGCAGGGTGGTGGTGTGTGGCAGGGTGGTGGTGTAGTGTGTGGCAGGGTGGTGGTGTGTGGCAGGGTGGTGGTGTGTGGCAGGGTGGTGGTGTGTGGCAGGGTGGTGGTGTGTGGCAGGGTGGTGGTTTAGTGTGTGGCAGGGTGGGTGTAGTGTGTGGCAGGGTGGTGGTGTGTGGCAGGGTGGTGGTGTGTGGCAGGGTGGTGGTGGTCTCTCATACTTGATCTTCCTCATCACCACACGCTGTTTGATGCCTCAGCGTCGCTACATTCTCTCTCTCTCTCTCTCTCTCTCTCTCTCTCTCTCTCTCTCTCTCTCTCTCTCTCTCTCTCTCTCTCTCTCTCTGCCTCGTAAGTTGTTTGAGTCAACAAAATTTCCAAATACCTGCCTGAGGGGTGGTTACTTATCTCTTCCCTCAACACACTCACGCCACAGCTCTCCATTTCATCACAGTGTACGTTAAGTCCTTGGAAAGTCTATACACACCTTGAGGATCTCACTCCAACGTTTCTTCAGTTGGAATAACCGATATCTACTCGTTGGATATAGGGCACTGTACCTAGGTCGCTTAACTGAGAAGTGGACTGTATGTAGAGGTGGGTCTGATACGCTGAGAATGGGATGGATGTCGTGGGAGTGAGGGAGGGTAGAGGAGGGAAAGAGGGAGAGGTGATATGTGGTGCTGTGGGGGAAAGGAGGAGGAGGAAGACAAATGGGAGGAGGGAAAAGCAGTACACAGAAAAGAGAGATAAAGGAAGAAACTGATGTTCTGTGACGAAATTATCTACTGGAGGATAGTTGTGGTGCTCTACATTGGTAATGTACTTAGCAGAGAATGTATCAGTGTACAAATGAGTATGTACATATTTTGTATCAATCTCTTCACTTACTAAATACCGGAAACTATCGGTTATTTGTTTAACCGGTTTTTGGAGCTATTTACAATGTTTCCTTCAACAACATTTGAGAGTAACTTGTTCCAGTGTTCAATTATTCTCTTTCGAAAGAAACTTTTTCCCTCACGTTAGTATCGCATGTTGTTGCTTAAAGTTGTATTCCACTTGGCCTGGTGACTGTACTGCCTTCAGTTTCAAAAATGTTTACATGATCTACACTGTAGAATCTCTCCCAAGATTTAAAAACCTATTTTTTGAGTACACATCAGTCGACGTTTCTTCAGAAAAAAAACTAATTTTTGTCTTTCTCCCTCCTACGGTAGCTTTCTCAGAACTGGAATTAACTTTGTGGCTTTTTTTTGTACTTGTTCAAATTTTCATCTTCCTTGTTGTAGCTCGGAACCAGAACTGGGTAGCAGATCAAGATGTAGTACTGCATGTTTTCATCGCGACAAAACTAAGCTGTCTTTCGATCTACTTTAACATTTACAGCTATACATTCCCTGGTGTACTTTAGAATGGAGGAAGAGGGATGAAGGATGGAGGGTAAAGCTCATGGAGGAGAACTGAAGGAAGAAGATAGGCGGTGATGTAAGAGGTCAGAAGGACAGATAGGAGTACTGAACTTGGGTAAGAGAGAGGCTGGAGAAAAATTGTTAAGGGAAAAGGGGGAAGGAAATATGTAAGTGGTGTTGGACAGGGGCTCGGGGGCGCTGGAAGGAGGAGGTAGGCTGGGGGTAGGAGTGTGTCTGGCCCAAGAGGCCATTGTGGCCAGACAACACGCGGTGATTGGCTCAGACAGGTGGCAAGATTTAAGCTATCCTCACTACAAAACAAAAGCTTCTCGCTAGTCCTCCTCTCGTGTGGGGTTTTAACCGAGACTTGATGGCCAAGAAATATGGGGTGTAAGACGCTGAAATAAATTGTTGGGTGAGGTTATCGCTGTGTGGAGATATATATTTCCTTTTTTTTCCTTTCCTTAATGGAAGGGAATGTATGGCAGATAAGTGTTTTTCTCTTTCTCTCTTCTTCTCTTTCTCTTTCCACTTACTCGTGTATGTGTATGTGTGTGTGTGTGTGTGTGTGTGGGTGTGTGTGTGTGTGTGTGTGTGTGTGTCTGTATGTATGTATGTATGTAGGTCTCTCTCTCTAATTGTCGGCCTCTTTTTCACATTAACCAGCTTAATGCAGGTAAAGTACTTTCCCCTAATCGTGGCCATCTCATATGAAAAGGAAAAAGAGTATGAGAAAAATAATGAAGGAATTGATTACAGAACCTTAATTTTTGTAGACCTGTCATTTAGAGGGTTAAATGTGAAAGAAGCGAAGAAAGAAGAAAAGAAGGAAGAGAATTCCACAGCTTTGTTGTTAGAGGAAAGAATGACGTGTGAAAACGGTGGAGAGGCGGAAGATGAACTACCCCTGATATGTGAGCAGTACTTCATACTAGGATAAATTAGACCCTTAAAGATGTGGTATAACTGTTCACAAGGATGGTGATTACAACACCTGAACAACAACCACAACTTTTAGGAGGCAGCTGTTGTGTCGATCATGATGTGGGAGCTTTTGGGAATAGATTAAAGGGTATGGCTATGTCCATCATCTTAATGTTACTGTCGGCATTGCAAGCTCAAAGGGGTGTTTTCAAAATCTATTGTGAGGAAGGAGCGAGAATATATATATATATATATATATATATATATATATATATATATATATATATATATATATATATATATATATATATATATACATATATATATATATATATATATATATATATATATATATATATATAGAGAGAGAGAGAGAGAGAGAGAGAGAGAGAGAGAGAGAGAGAGAGAGAGAGAGAATTCAATAACAATTGAATCAAAACTAGCTCACCATCTACCTTTCTCCACCACTTTCCTCTACATTTACCCGTCCTATATTCCCGTATTTACACTCTGCTGTCATCTGGTCCTCAATCTTCCATAATCTCCACCACTGTGAGGGCCTGCCACCCTAGACCATCCATATTTCATCCGCTCACTTGAACTCTCCACGGCAGAGAGTTCTTTGAACGAGTAATGTCGAGAATATGTGAGTAATGTATGTGACAAGGAGAGGAAGGCCAGGGATATGTGTGTATGATATGCATCCGAGGTTTTAGGGACGACTCAAAATGGATATGATGAACTCACAGAAATGATGTCGTCCTCAAATACAGACATCAGCCACCGCTGACGTATTATTTCATTTTTCACTTTTCAGTGATTGTATTGCTTGCACTAGAATACCAAGTGCTATAGAATACCATCTAACTTGTCACAGCAACACTATTCCTGCAGCAAGGCTTCAGAACTTATTGGAAAGAAATATAGATGAACAAAACTTGAATACACTAAATATTCTTTGACTTAGTATCTGGCTCAGTAACTTACATTCACCCGCATGTTGATCATAGATCATAGATTTGTTTAGGAGGAAAAAGCTTTTACCTCCAGGTTATCTCTAGCCTCAGAACAGCCCTAGACAGAGCAGCCCTTGGTAGGATAGCCCTCGGCAGGGTAGCCCTAGATGGTGTTGGGAAAAGATGAGTCATTTCTCACCACACGACGCGCCAGTCCCACATCTTTTAATGATTCCTCTGCTGGGTTGTTTATTTCTGCTATGATGCTTTAGTCTCTCCCTCACCACGTATATATATATATATATATATATATATATATATATATATATATATATAGTAACAATAATGATCACAAGCATATTAACAGATAAAAAACAACAACAAACATCAGACTTGCTTTCCAACAAGTTAAAAGTGTAGAGCAGTCGACCGAACAACGGAGTACCGGAGAGGAGCGCTGGGACTTACTCCAGCAAGAGAGAGAGAGAGAGAGAGAGAGAGAGAGAGAGAGAGAGAGAGAGAGAGAGAGAGACCAGGGGCTTGTACGGTATTCATGGTACCTTTGATCTAGTGAGATGGGGAAAGAGGGTTAGATGATCACCCTATTAATAAATGTCAGGGTGGATGTTTGCTTAGTTTTCTAGGCTTTAGACCCAACAAGTGCCAGGGTCATTAAGGTTTATCAACTGCCAGGATCATTAAGGATTTCACTGTCAATTATAACAACCATTCGAATAATGTTGAACACCTTCTTCAGGTGTTTAGGATAAGAAAATCATGACGATTTAAGGTACGTGAAAGTAACTGCAAAAATCCACAGAACAGAAGACCTGATGGTCTGTGGCGAGGTTATCTGCTGGAGGACAGCAAGAAGATCCTAATTTTTTTTTGTTTTCATCCATGTAGGTGTATTGAGAGTGAGGTAGGTACACTTGAAGAGCTGATAGAACTTGATGAAAATGGTTGAGTTGTGTGGGCTGATGGCGTGGGATAGTGGGTTGATCAGGAGGGAGGTGATGGTGGTGGAGGAGAGGAGAGAGAGAGAGAGAGAGAGAGAGAGAGAGAGAGAGAGAGAAGGGAGGGTGAGAAACTTTAATTCAAAATGATCGAATGACCAAAGACAAGCATGAGGTGGAGAGAAAGAGCGAGGGAGGGAGGCTGTGAAAACAATAACAGGGCGAACTAAACAAAAGAGAAACAACAATAGCCAACAAAAGGGGTCAAACAGCAACGCAGATTGGATTCATGCAAGTGTGGAGAAAACATGAATAGAACAAATAGCAAAAAAAAAAGTAATGGCCGGCATTGCTGGTAAAATTCTATTTGGTGTACTGTATCATTTAGTGTATATATTCCATGTTCCCCTCAAAGGATCAAGTTCTGCTCTGAATATACGAAAAATCTGATGGTGTATGTACGAAACATATTTTTTAGTATTACTTTGAATAAACTCTGCACACGGATGGAAGAGTAACCAGTCTGTCTATCTATATGAATAAGAGTAAGGGTAGGAAATTTAGCAGAAGAGAGAGAAAGGCTGGTTGGAGGGTGTTGAATGGAGGGAACCTAAAGAAAGTCGAGGGTTTTAGATACCAGGGAATAGACAGGGGCAGTGGATGGAATCATGGAAGTTGAAGTAAGCCACTGGGTGGGTGAGGAAGCTAAGGCTTTGGGGTACATTCAGGAGTACGTATGTGACCATCGTTCACTGTTTGTGAGGGTAAGATGGTTCTGGTTGATGGTATAACTGCACAAACGGTGGTGTCAGGAGGCAAGGTGTGAGTCCAAGATAACATATCATGGAGGAGGGCGTATGGAGGTGAAATGCTTTAGGACCATATGTGGTGTGTGGGGAGTTGCTTGGGTAAGAAATAAGAGAGAGAGATGTGGTGGTAAAAGCACGGTCAAGAGACCTGAAAAGAGTGATCTGAAATTGTTTTACCTAGTAAAGAGAATGAGTGAGGAGAGACTGATAAAGAAGGCATGCATATAAAAAGTGGAGACGACAAGGAGAAGTAACTGGCAGAATTAGAGACTGAATGATGGAGGCTTTCTTTAGATGATATTGAATGTATATACACCATGACATGTACTTATTGTGTATATATATATATATATATATATATATATATATATATATATATATATATATATATATATATATGTATATATATATATGAATATGTACATGTGTATATATGTATATGTCTGTGAATGTATATGTATGTATGCGTCAAAATGTATATGTGAGTGTGTTGGCGTTTATGTATATACATGTGTGTGTGTTTGGGTGGGTTGGGCCATTCTTTCGTCTGTTTCTTTGCGCTAACTCGCTAACGCGGGAGACAGTGACTAAGTATGTTAGAAAAATAATAATAGCAATTACATATATATATGTATACACACACACACACACACACATATATATATATATATATATATATATATATATATATATATATATATATATGAATGAATGGTAATTCAAAAGAACACAGACTATCATTCAACTGATAAAGAAAAATCTCTAAATGTATCCGTGGCCAGAAAGCTATTTCAGCTGTCTATCCACATACCATATTTCATCGTTCCGTTTCTCTGATGATCACCGGCTGACTGTAACTCCTCTTCAGGCGAACACATAAGGCCTTCAGCCATGTTACCCTGTAACAGGGAGGGGACGTTGGCCCGTCCATCAGTTGTATAGAGGGAAATATTTACTTCAAAATCGGCATGAAATATTGGCTTCTGGATCAGAAGGGAACCCTATTTATCTACCCATCGAGAAGATATAGGAAAGCTTTGTGGTTTTTGTTGGAAAGAAAATAAAAGATATTCACGAACGTATGGATTAAAGATTCGGGAAATATTTGACTCTCGTGTCATTTTGGGAATTAAAGTTTATCGATAAAAAATATATATATATATATATATATATATATATATATATATATATATATATATATATAGATATAGATATAGATATAAGTAGAAAATACTTTCTTTTTACCTCATCTGTGGAATTTTGAATAGTCCATCTATAACGACGAGGATTATTTAGGCAACGTCATTTTCTTTCTAGAGATATTTACTTCCATCTGAGTATCAAATAACTACCGCATCCTTCACACGGAATAAACATCAGTAGAAAAAGGAAGGAGGTTGGGTCCTGCCGGCGCGCAGACGTTAACATGTCTGTGAGTCTCCAGCTAACAATCTTGTTCAGCACTCAGGAATTAAGAGGAGGACCTTCTTTGACGTCTTCCCTCCCTCACCACCGTCTCGAGATCCACTTGACCCGCGAGACTTAATCTTATTTACTTGAAGACCTAATCCTATCAACGAGGTCGGCGAGGCGAAGCTGCAGTGCAGATGATATTTTTCAGTAGTAATTAAGTTCCTTGATATTCCGTTGCTGCTACCCCACCCTCCGCCACTTTCCTCTTACTCCCCTGTCATTAACATATCCCTTGCTTATCCTTCGTCTCTTCTACACTTGCCTCTGCTTTCATCCATATTACTGAAATCCTCTTATCCTCTCCCCATCTACTAACACCTCATTCATCAGGTACCCATCCTTCCTATCTCCGATTTTCTCACTCTCTTTCCTATTCTCCTTTACTGCTTCACCTCCTTTCCTAACTTTCCCGACAACCTTTTTTATTCTATCCCTATTCAGTCCCTCCAGAACCCCGCAGAGTCCTCACTGTGAGACTGGTTTTTTTTTCCCTTCCCTCGCTGGGCCTTCATCACGCAACACCATCAAGTTCACTTTCTTACTTGGTTATGCGTGAAATCATAACTATGAGGTTGTGCTACAAGGCAATGAGGAACGCGTGCAGCAAGGGATCCAGACTATTTTTTTCTTTTTTCCCTGCATGCATCAGTATTCTATCCTACGTCAAGACATATATTTCCATTCTCTGATAACTGATTGACCTTTCTCATAACTTGTTAGATCTTAGGTTTATTTCCTTTCATTATCTGTTTCCTCTACAGTGGCCGACATAGCATGACCAAACGTGCCCCAGTCTTGACCTACACAGGTGAAGGAAAATAGGGTAAGAAAAGATGCAGAAATGGATCAGAGATCGTCAGGTTTTTGTAGACCTCACTGTTGAAGGTAGAGTGGTTGTTTGAGGAGGGAAAGATGAAAGAAGGAATAGAATTCCATGGTTTTGCTATTTGAGAATGAAGGAGGTATTATAAGGGTTAGTGTTTGAGAGGCTCACCTTCACACAGAAACTGTTGAAAGCAACAGCCAGCAATGAGTAGCGGTATCAAGCCTTAGTGGCAGGGACGCTTGCAGACAGCTCATGAGACCAGTGGCTGAAATGATACCTGTAAAATAGCGGGAGAGCAGCAGCAACTTCACCGTGGACATAGAGGGACGACTTGAGAGAAGTGATGCTTGGACGTGATGAGTTGGATGGCTTTAGATTGATCCCAGGATGACAAATAGTTGAGGTTTGAGCAAGCCCATATATAGGTATGATAGAAATATACAAATCTCTCTTCAGAATTGGATGAGAGTTATAATGAGATCCTTTCATGATATCTAAATGTCTTTCTTTCTTCTCCAGCGACCAGACCAAAAGCCGAAAACAAACTCACGGCGGAGCTAGAGGGTAAGGATTTGCAATATTGTTTATCCAATCAAAGCGATTTATTCTGGTCAGACGCGCACCTGCGCCCGTCATTTTTCACCAAATCCTTCCCTTCACCAACAACAGCAAAAAAAAAAAGAAAAAAGAAAATATGTAGGGAAAGAGTCACGACTTATGAAAACTAAAACAAATGCTACAGGTGTCCCCTAAATTCGTCACAGACAGAAAGAAGAAGAAGAAGAAGAAAAAAGAAAATTGGCTTTCACGACACAACCAGCGAAGGGATTTGGGTCCAGTGATGCCCCGATTATCGTTATAAGAATTATGGGTTTCGCTTCTTGCGGTTGGCGAGGGAGAGAGAGAGAGAGTTTTCTCTCCCTACTGGCCCATCAGATTAAGCCGTGCAGCCTAATGCGATTTTCGGAGCACTGGGAGGAGGATCAATCTCCGAGAGCTAACTTCCAATTCTCGCTTGTTGGTTTTACGACAATAAAACGAAATCATTCTCAATCTCGCACGGGCAGTCTGCGCTGCGGAGGGTCAACTCAGGTCAGCCTGGGAAAAATTTTAAAGGTGAGATTGATTGAAGTGAGTGTTTGAATGACTGAGAAGGTCATGGTACGGTTGGTTTTTATGAGATCCTCAGGTCATTATCGGTAATTCTGGAGGAAGGTAAAAGGTCACCTTAGGTTATAAAGGTATTGAAGAGGTCGGTAGCTATGGAGGTTAAGTTTTTTTTTTTTTGTATGTTTGGCTAAGAAATTCTCATCCATTCTGTCACCTCTCTCTCTCTCTCTCTCTCTCTCTCTCTCTCTCTCTCTCTCTCTCTCTCTCTCTCTCTCTCTCTCTCTCTCTCTCTCTCTCACCCCCTGGGCGTCTGAATCTCTCATCTGTCATCTCCCCCCTCCCCCTCAGGTCACGTTAACATTTCCTACAGATGGTAAACATTTTTCCCCTCTGTCGCCCCTGCTAAGATATATATACGTCCGGCCGTTGAGCCCTGCCTCCCTGCCTCCCTGCCTCCCTGCCTCCCTCCTGCGCGTTACAGGATTCTTTGTACAATACCTGTTTGCCAGGGAAGGATCGAGCTTAAATCTTACGGGAAGATTGCAAAAAAAAAAACATTGGTTTGAATAAATGTTTTCGTATGGTAAAAGAGCATTTTTCCTTGTATCATGTTAGAGTATATAGTTCCGGATAGATATTCTAGGGTTAATCTTTTATGGTAAAATACGGATGTATTTTGTGTGTAAATGATGTAAATGATTTAATGATATCATAATGTGCTGTTCATGAAGGGGTATTGCAGTCAAAAGGTAATTTCTCATTATAGGAAGGCTTATATATATATATATATATATATATATATATATATATATATATATATATATATATATATGGATTTGTATGTAGCATATATATATATATATATATATATATGTATATATATATATATATATTATATATATATATATATATATATATATATATATATATATATATATATATATATATATATATATATATATATATAAACTCCCTTATTCTTTAACCATATTGTTCGATTGCCATCATCATGGAATCTGGCTAGGTACAGACTCCACACGTCTCTCTCAGTATTCTCTAACTCTACACTCACTAGATTTTGAATTTAGATATTCCATGTTCTTTATAGATTTGGAACATTAAATCTTCTTTCCTCAACTTCAAGGTATGTTCCAGTAAAATTGGCCACACGTCATTTCTCTTTGCCTCAGTCTAAATAAACATTTGAAAGTCTTCGCCTCTCCTTCGTCTGGTTGCCAGATATACTACCATCGGATATACTTCGCTTCCTCAATATAACTTGAAACCATTTCCTTCTAGTATGGACGGAAGGGAAAGGCACTATATTTCCTTTGTCACATTTTATCATATACCCCTTTGCTATCCCCCCTCCACCCCTCTCCTATATCCCTCTTCTTCGTCTTCTTCTTCTTCTTCTTCTTCTTCTTCTTCTTCGTCTTCCTCCTCCTCCTCCTCCTCCTCCTCCACCTTCTTCCATTTCCATTCATAAAAAATCAACACTTCTGTTATTCTCTTTGCCCCTTGTCTCCTGTGCTTAAAACCCCCACTATGCCATCTCTTGTGGGAGTTGCCCACCAGCTCCTCAAATCGCACGACTGCGCTGGGGCATCTCAGGCATGACAGCGAGTTAGAGAGATCTCAGGACTGTTGGAGGGTCGTCTCAGAACTGCGAGTGGGGGGAATGAGAGTGGGGGGATCTCAGGGCTAAGTTGAGAAAGATCTTAGGACTGGGAGTTGAGGATGGTCTCAGGACTACGAGTGAAAGATCTCAGGGCTGCGACTGTATCATCTCAGGGAGGGAGTTAGGGAAGACATCAGGGCTGCAGGCAGTGAGTCTCAGGGACACCGAGTGGAGTTGAGGTGAGTAGGGCAAGACCTCCCTCAGGGGAACCTACGTTTTCTGTGAATTACCTCACTAACTCAGTGACTTCGTCCCACCCACTTTCCTCTGACCCTCTCCAACATTGATTCCTATTCCGTTTCCCATTCCATTCCGTTCGTAACAAACACGAACATGTAGATCTGGTGTAAAGAAAATGCCAAAAAAGCCAATAAGGCATAATGGCATTTTCTGCTGGAAGGATTAGGATGGATTTATTTTGAATCTTGAGAGAAAAATATCATAGCTCTGTTTAATCTCCCGGTCTATCGATGGTCTAGGAGGAAAATGGGTGATTTCTTTCACCGTCTGATTGACAAAGTCAATTTGAGGGTTGGATATTGAAAGGCTCAGTGGAGGAAGAAAAAATGGATATTTTTTTTTCCTTATCTCTTGAGAGATGTCTATTGCTCCTTGTGTAGGGCACGCATGGTTATAAGGACATGGATGTGGTAGTATGTAGATACATCCTATCATGTTTTGTGATTTGTTCATCAAGATGATATATTCCACTGTCTTAAAAACCATATTTCGTGAAGTTACTGATGTTAGAAACCATATTTCGTGATGTTACTGATGTTAGAAACAATATTTCGTGAAGTTACTGATGTTAGAAACCATATTTCGTGAAGTTACTGATGTTAGAAACCATATTTCGTGGTGTTACTGATGTTAGAAACAGTATTTCGTGAAGTTACTGATGTTAGAAACCATATTTCGTGAAGTTATTGACATTTGGCTCCCATCACTGGTATAAACGACTCTGTTTAAGTCGACAGGAGTGAAATGAGATGAATAAGGCATACTCAATGGCGCGACAGAGGGATCCAAAGCTACTGTGAGGAAGTATATATTACAGACGCTTAAGTCAGCACGCCTTCATGTCTCGAAGTTCTTCTTGGTGGTCGGAATGGACCGGAAAAGCCCTTTTCGTTGGGTCTTGGGCAGACTGGCAGTGGACACATGACAATTACACAGCGAGGTTCCATTGATCGTGTCCTGTTATTTATTGGTAGAAATACACAGCGGTTTTGGTTCAACGGGAGTCGCAATGGCAGTGTCCCCTTTTCAATAGGATCACGCTGGGCCAGGCAGTAGCTTACAATAAATGAATAATAACTATCCATATATTTTACTCTCTAGTATATAATTCAATCTCGTTTCTGAAATCATCGTCATCTGTATGAGGAAAACTATATAATTTCGTTAACGTAACTGGCAATATATTGCATGTATAAATCCGCATTGTTTATAAAGATAAATAGAACAGATTGATATACTTATAAACAATTGTGTCGACTCTCCGTTGTTGTTTGGTAAAGAATAGATGAGATTCTAGGAAATCATGCAACGCAAGTGGCGTGAGCTAAGAGAGAGAGAGAGAGAGGGAGAGAGGAGTATTGCAGCTCATGCACCTGAGAAGTTCTGACAAAATTAATTTACTTGCTTACTAAAGATTACATATAGAATAGCCTTTGGATCTGCTAGGATCTTATATCCTTGCAATATCAGTGCAACTTTTGTTGATGTTATTGAGTATTCATAGATTCACAAACATCATGATTTTGAATTTTGAAAAGGAAATTAGATTGTATTTCTTGAGCGGTTCTTCAGTGCACTCAAAGGCAATATCCTTCATGAACATATTTTCAAGAGTCGAGACACAGACGCACAGTGTCTGCTGTATCTGTGTTTATGTGTGAGACAGCATGTCTGTGTGTGTATCTTTACACTTGCTTGTATATGTGCATACATTATGTGTGTGTGTGTGTGTGTGGATGTATTTCGAATAACAAAACAATATACATTTCTTCGTGGGTAAAGAGGATTGTCCTTTCCGTGTGATGTAAACTTGATTGGTCCCTCATGTTCATTTCACCCACTTATGGAATTGGAAACATTTAGGTTTTGCTGTAGTGTCCCGTAGCTTACTTACGGTCCACAGTGGATAGAGAGCATCCACACACACAAGCCTATGGCTACTAATGTTTTTTCCATCCCTCCCTGTACAGTGCACTGCTTGGCTTTGTTCTACATGCACTTCAAAGCTAAAAGCCTCTGGCCTCACTATTTGCTTCGTATCATTATAACATACGATAATTTTTATACCTTTACGTATGAGTTACTCTCCTCTAAGAGTTTATTCATGTGTGTGTTGAGGGATATTTGTTTTTTAATCTCTTAGTAATTAAATATCTCGTATGCAAGAAAATTTCTTACTTTTGTACGTTATTCCTCGATGAAAGGTACGAGACTCGTGGAAACACATCCTCGCGAGGTTTATATGTAATTCAACAATGATGCAGGAATTTAATTTTGTGACTCGGGCGTTTCATATCTGAAAAGTGAATAGAAATGGAACATTTGACTTATGAATAATCATCAAGGATCCTTCACGACCAGCAAGTAATGGAATGATGGCAAGAAATTATTCATTTCATTAAATTCAATTCTGCGTCGACTCTACACTATGTTTGTTAACCTTCATCCTCTCCTGAGAACACGAAATGCATTAAGGGTGGGTAGAGCAGTCCCTCTGCGAGGTGCGGGTGATAATAATCCATTGTTTGGTTTAATTTTGTTTATTGTTTGCTCGTCGGTGATTAGTGAAAGCTTGAGAGAGAGAGAGAGAGAGAGAGAGAGAGAGAGAGAGAGAGAGAGAGAGAGAGAGAGAGAGAGAGCATTTGGTCTTTGGCCTATATGCATAATACATAACATTACATGTCTCACAGTGTAATGTTTTTGTACTCGTTCATTTGAAATTGGCATATTTTCTTGGCTGATATATTTTACAATGATCGTTTCTTGATGGAACTCAGCTATTTATCTTTATTTAACTAACACATGATAACAGTATCATTCTGCTTATACCTATATTTTATGTTGATATACGTACATATACATATGCACCAACATCAGCTAAGTTCCTTTTCAACACATTCAATTTTCGTAATTTCCTTACTAGTTACTGAATTACATTTATCTTTTTTGTTTAAAGAAAATTTGAAATATATTTTCTTCTCTCGAGGCAAAACCTCGGAAAGTTACATATAGATGTTTCACAATCCTGACAAATATATTTTGCCTCATATATCCCTCAAGGATTAGTAGCATCTTGCCAAAATATACTTCTTAAGTTCCATTTTCATATAACCAAACTTACACTGGGACTGAATAACACCAGAACATCATTGCTTAAAACTTATCATCTGAATTACATTTGTGCTTTTTATTTATAATGGTTTCATCATCGGGACCAGGAAATGAATGCAAAAAGAAAATGCTTCTCTTTCAGTACGGAATGTTTGAGTTCATGTCTGAATAATCTTTACCAGTTCCTCCACACTTTACATTTTCATAGTAGATTTTGTGACAAAAGCTTCAAATGTTTCCCCAATTCTCTTGCCTTAGTGGCCTTCGTCGTGAAGTCGTGTTTTGCGTTAAATAGAAATTCTTAGACTAATTTGCATGTACCGTCACGCAGTCTTTCATGAAGGAGAAATATAATTGAAATCAGAGCAATGGGTGGTGTGTGCCAGTGGAAGCAGACGAGGTATAGTGTTTGCAGTGTAGCCTCCAAGGTTAGCAGGGTAGTGAACATTTCGTAGAAGATTACAGGACAGATAATGTAAAGCTTAATTATGCGTAAACTACTCAGTACAGGTAGTTAGTCAGTGATCATATATGCCTCTGGTTTACACTGGTTTACACTGGTTTACACTCGTAGGCCGATGTCGATTCGTGATAGAGTAACGCAGTCCATTTCACAAATTGTAATACAGTAAACTGACAGGATTGCATGTGTTGCTATATACATACAATAGCGGGTTCCATAGCACACCCTGCGTTAATGGCAAGACGCAGCAAGGTTTACATATATACATAGTCAATGATATGTATGTGCATACATATGATTCTGTTTAGTAGACCACATACAGATGTCCGTGGGAAGAAAGAGACTTCCACGTAGGCAAATCTACCCTTCCTATCGGGTATCAACAGTGAACTTAGGCAAAAATTTTGTTAGTCGTCGGAATGAAGATTTATCTGTCACCTATACTCAGAAAAAAGTGACTGTTGCTCTCTCGAATTCCTCAGCCATGGGTTAAAGATTCGTGTCTTGGAGTCTTCCTTCTTGGTATGGCTTTGTCCTCTTGAAAATACACGAGCATCTCTTCGTCATTATTGGTGGCTGTTGGATCGTATATATAAGTTTAAAGAATAACTATTTATTGTTCATCGTCTCTAGCGTTATTTGGAGTCGGATCGTCAGCTGTAAAGAAAGTATCGAAAGTATGTATGTATGTATGTATGTATGTATGTATGTATGTATGTATGTATGTGTGAGTGTTTGTTTATGTTGTCTCGCATAGTTTTGAACAGCTAGCCGGTTGCCTAACCAGGATCTATAACATACATATTTAAAATGCAGCTCAAGAAATAAGAGTTAAGTATTGTAGGAAGTTTGGGAAGACTTAACACACAAACAAACACACTACACACACACACACACACACACACACACACACACACACACACACACACACACACACACACACACACACTCATACTCGAAGGTCAACTCTCCACGTATGATTCATGAATACGGGTCATGGAGGAACTTATGTTATAAGTCTCTGCTTCATAGAACGGCAGACTTACGTAGATTGCCCAAACTTCTCCTTTATGCGTCACAGTAACTCACAAGTTTTATAGGGTATGTATGTTACGATGAGAAATGTGAGCCTAACATGAATATTTCTGAGAACCGAAAGGAGGCATTCCCCTGGCGTGAGTCAAAGAACACCTTGTTATAAACAGTAAATTTTATTTTGATCCCTGTATTTCCTCTTGGAGGAATGACTTCCACGTACTCGATCTCTATATATCTTGAGTGACACTGATGAAATCTTCTTTTTTATGGGTTGGAATAATGTTATCCAATTCTAAATCTTGCCAAGAAAAATAGAGAGAGAGAAAGAGTGTGAGAGGGATGCCGAATGAGCTGGAAAATGTGGCATTTTTATTCCTTTTAGATTTAATCTCCCTAAGGCATTTTTCTCTAAAAGTTATAGAGTAACCCTGTCTATTCCGTATCAGATATTAATCAAGGGATTCACATCTTTTTGCTGTAATCTTCGTTTGTTACTCTTACCGTACTGGAACTGACTGCACTTTGAATTGAATTTAGAAGGATTCGATTTCTTCCTCTTTATAATATCTAACTCGCAATATGACATTGCAAGAAATGAAAGCTGTGTATACGTGTATGTTCCACATTTCTTGCTATCTGGGTCTATGGCGAGAGCTCGAGGGGGTAAAATGCTATATCGAATATCGACAGAATTTTTGAAGACTTCTACAGGTGGTTGTTATCTAGAGACCTTTGTGCGTACACCGATGCACATAATCTCTCAAGCAGAATTACCTTATGTGTCGGATTTGCAACAGTTGTGCAGATTAGCATCAAGAAATTCTGATTGTCTTGTGATCGATGCTACGTCATGAGGGCAGGAAAGGAAGGAAAGGGACCTACCTACCTACCTACCTGTTGGTCGGAACACATCTCAACTGTTGTGTGCAGACTCTGTGGAGTTCACATGTCGCAGAAGAGTTCAGGGTGCTGATGAGTAAATCGAAAAAAGAAGGTAACAAGAAAATTCTAGTTTGCTTCATTGCCTTAGTCACTCTGTAGAGAGGTCGTTCTGTTCCTTTGAAATGCCACCAAACAGCTCATGAGCGACGAGGGCAAAATTCGTGAAGCAGATAATGGAAATTTTGAGAACTGGAAATGGAACATTGATAACGTAATGGAAGAAATCCTCTGAACTGATAAGGAAGTACAAGGAGACAGCCAGCACCTCTGGTTGACGATAGACGATGGATACTGAGAATATCTATGTTCATGAAATTAGATAATGGACTCTGATTACTTCTCTGATTACTGGAATGAATATGTAAATGTCATATTCTGAAAAATGTCAAGAGAACTCGGTGTATCCTGCTGGTTGGGCTCTTGCTTAAAATATCAGAGGTCGATGGAAAGACAGTCTTGTTCTGCCTCGCCTGGGAGAAGTCGAACGTTGTACTGATAGCCATCTTCCCTCAACCAATTTCCAAGAGACCGTATCAACACTTGTGGAACTGTCTTCGTTTCACTCTGCCAACTGCCTCTCTGTACACTCCATAACCAGTTTACATTTTCTGACTTGCTTTTCTGTTTTTTGAAATTCAGGTGATTTTTTTTTTTTTTTCGTTTTCCCTACCTGGTAGAAAGTTATAGTTCTTGAAGATATTTCTAACAAGACTTACGAAAAGTTTAGTTGGGTAGGAAAACCTCGGGCTCACGCAAGAGAGGGTTAGCTAGAGAATCTAGGGCGAGTTAGGCTAGATAATGTTGTATATTATCTCGCATCTCATTTATTTAGTTAGTTAAGGCTGTGCCTTATATGACGTCTTGTTAGTTAGGCAAAATTGAGCGTGTACCTTACCTAACGTAACTTGACGTAATGAAAGCTTCTGCCGTACTAAAGTAGAATATTTCTTTATGCGCCAAACAGTTTACAAATTTTTCCTCTCGATTTCCCTTTTTAATACAGTTCCATTGGCCTTGTTAAGTTCTTCAGCAGCTATCAGGCCTTCCAAAACAAAGTCATGATACCTCTCATCTCTATTGATGTTATGAGATGAATATCGAAAACAGAGGATGACTTTGAATCATTAAAAATTATTTTCCTATTTATGATGAAGATTGATCCACAAATAATGGCAAAATTGTGATAGTTTTCATTTAGAAATTAAGGTAAATGAAGAAAAAGGACATATATAAATCTCAGTAATATAAGATATATTATAGATGTAAATCTAATCAAAGTTATAAAATATATTTGACAATTGCCACAGCTAGCACAATACGTGCTTACACGGAATGAAAAAAAGAAAATAATCCTATTATTCATTTAAATAAGATTATGGCTCATTCATCAATACATATTTTTTATTCAGTAGTTATGATTATGATTGATAATATCGTAAACAGATTGTGATAAATATTGCTCAGTAAAATTCTCGTTGCCATTTATGTAGTCGTGACATTTCTTCCTTATGGCATCACTGTTGGTGTACTGAATATTGGCTTCGTGTGACGGTGTTGTATGACGAGTAACGTGTGACGAAGTAACATAGGTGTCACATTTGTTTGCCTACAGATTCTTGTTTCTGTTGGGTTAAGAATATTCTATGTTTTCATTCAGGAAAAACAAGGGTTTTTGATTGATGAGGGCTAGGATGAAGGTAGTTTACTAAAGTTGGGTCATTGTTAGTGCTTATGAAGCTTCAGTTTCGTATGCAGTTACTGGAGTGAGTCGTTCATGAGGCTGAAGAGAGTTATAGTTCAGTTGGAGAGACTGGCAACAGAAGGAGCAAAGGGAAGAAATGTCAACGAAAAATATGTTTCGAAAAGATTAACATTCTCTGAACAAGAATGAATAATGAAATCTCGCACCACCTGAAGGATTTTAAACCTATAGTGTAACCTATATATATATATATATATATATATATATATATATATATATATATATATATATATATATATTTACCTTACACCTCGTCTACTAAAAAATCATATTCCAATGGTAATGAGAAATGTAAATGTCTAATAATATTCCACACAAAAAGGAAACGTAAACATCAATAGTTATAACGAATTACCATCTTTATTGGTGTATACCAAGGAAAACATTGCATTTATGCACGTTTTACTTTCCTAATGCTTCCATATTTCTACCTACATAGTTGAAATTAGTATAAAAACACGTATAATAGCTGTAACTTAGGCTTAAATCTATCTTTGAGCTAGTTTTACAAAAGGCTCATTGTAGTCTGTATATTATTAGGAAAATATTTGTAGAAATTGTGAAGACTATCATCATGTGAACACAGCAAAACACATGCAACAGCGTCCACACACACACACACACACACACACACACACACACACACACACACACACACACACACAAACAAACCAGTATCAGCAGTTACCTGTCTGAGGAGCTATACTGGCCAACACAGGGTAACACGGTGCCGTTAATGGGTAGTTATTGACGTGAGAGTAATTCCATATTGCTGAGAAGGGCAGTTTGGCGATTAGACAATTAGTTCGCGCTGATAGGTCAAAGTGTTCACAGAATACGTATCCTGCGGTGTTATTTTCGTCTTGCCAATATGCAAAGCATTGCAGTAACTGCATTTGCAATGGTAGAAAACAGAAGACCGTAATTTCACAGAAATTGAACTTTGAATCGGCTCGTAATGTAGATGTTCATTGCGTATCGACTTTTACTTTTACGATGCGATGATATAAGCAATGCCAAAACGTAGACAAAAACTGTTCTTTGAAGATTTCGTAATTCTTTGGTGTAGTGTGTGTGTGTGTGTGTGTGTGTATCATATATACTTAGATTTGTCTTGCCTTTCATTCGTTTGTCTGACCATTTCCTCCTGAATAAAAGAAACTTTCCCTTCATGAAGCCAGGTTCTCCATATTCATAAACAAATATGTGTTAAGCCTGCTTCTATGTCTATACAAGATTGCTTAAGTCATATTAAAGGGTTTTAACCCTACCTTTTGTCACTTTTATTGCCATTGAATCTTTTAACTGCCAGTTTGATTGGCTATCCGATATATGTCTTATTTTCTTCTCGGAAATTATATTGAAATTTTCTGAATACTTCAGGTACCTCTTGGGAAGCTTTAATGTCGGTTTTGACGAAGATTCGGATATTTATTTTGCTGAAATATTCTCCAATACGTCACCCGGAATAAGTCTCTTTGCACTGACGTTTTTATCAATAGATATTCAGCGGATGAACTGGGCGTCACATCGCAGATTTCCCTCTTTCGTTTCAATATTTTTTAACGTTTTAGAATTGTTTACCTTGTCCGTTGCTGCAGTCATCATTGTGCAGATGATTAGACTCAAGTGATTATTAGAATTATGGACTATTATTATATCTAAAAAGGCAGTCTAATAAAAGATATTAATAAGTTCGTAAATAACCCATTGATTTTTCTCATAACCAAGAATTAGTGAAAGTATTTGTAATGTTTTTCTAGAATTAAGAACACTGTCATTATCTCGCCACTCCACTCGATCACAGGTCACGATGGTTCCTCAGAGTAGTCCAATCACATCGAATCCCCAATCGTGAGGGTCATAGCGCGAGCCATCGTAACGCAGGAACCCATCTTCGGTGGTAGGCGTCTAGTGAATCTCCGTCCAATAACATCACCTGGAATTCCATCACCAGAAGATCACTGCCTGGATGAAGATCCCGGGGTCTATGACAATCTGGAAACCCTCCACATCGTAGACCTTCTTACAGAGTTTGTTGCCCAGGAGCGCCGTCGCTGGGTCTGAGAGCTGGAGAGTGAAGACGTAGTTGACAGACTCCCGTAAGTGGACGGGGTTCTTGAAGGAGATGCTGTTTCCTTGGGCCTCAGCTGTTGCCAGCACCTTTGACCCTTCCTCCTTGCGGATCTGTAACTGTCATGGAGGCTAGATTTACGTATGCCAGAAAGAAAGAAGAAAAGGCGATAAAAGAGAAAACAGATGAAATCAGGAAGGATCAAAAGAGAGAAAATGACTGAGATATGGCTATGTAACGAAGAGGAAAGACTTAACGTTTATGTAATGGAAAAAAAAAGATACTAATGAAGCAGCTAATGAATCCAATTAAGTTGAGAGCTAGACGATTAAGAAAAGAACTGTATCATTATCATCATTCTTTTTTGTTACTGTTCCCAATACTGTCATTTAATCTGCCACGAAAGATCGGAACAATATATGCTTCAGGCGTTGTGTTTCCTTCATTAGCGAGCATCAAGCGTCCCCTTTATAATCCGATGGAATAAGCTAGCAGAAAGGTTACGATAATCTAGTTAACAAGCTGATACAATGAGCTTACCCGGTAATTTGGTCTATATGACGCAGTTTGATGTGTCTTTCCAGCAAGAGGAGTTTAGAAAACAAGGCACTGGAAGCGGGTAATTGTCCCGAGAAATGGTGGACTGCGGCCAACCTTCTCCTGAGCCAGTTTGGCTACATTCCCCTCACCCTTCACCCTCCTCCTCTTCACCTAGTCATCTCTACACATGGATAATTTCCCTATACCTAAACATCTCACTTTGATAGATATCTCTTAGATACATCTCTCCTTTAGACTATCCTTTTTCTTTAATACCTCATTCTCACTTGTTCCGTTTTTTTTTTTTTTTTCACTATCCAAGTCTGTTTCTGCACCTGTTCTCCTGTTTCCTCCTCCTCCTTATCCTATGTACTCTTCGTTGCGCTCTCCTGTGCTATCCATACTTACCTGTACATCTTCTGAACCACCTTCAACTTGCACCTTGATAGCCAGGAGGACAATGTTGTCTGATGGGGTGAGGTGGAACTCGTAAGTGGGTTCCCTTAACCACGTTTTGTTCACTCCTTCACACACACATGTACGCATCTGCTCCTGAGGAAGAAGAGAAATAACTCAATTTGAGAGACTCTGAGTGTGTCTGTACAGCTGGAGAGAGAGAGAGAGAGAGAGAGAGAGAGAGAGAGAGAGAGAGAGAGAGAGGGGGGGGGGGGGAACAAAACATAAACAAGCAATTCCTCAAAAGCATTGTTGCGTATTCTACCTCATATCAAATCAGGGTTCTCGATGATGGATTTGTCAAGCGACATATATATATATATATATATATATATATATATATATATATATATATATATATATATATATATATATATATATTCCTATGAGTCCACGGGGAAAATGAAACACGAAAAGTTCGCAAGTGCACTTTCGTGTAATAATCACATCATCAGGGGAGACACAAGAGAGAAATATAACAGTCAGTTGATATACATCGAAGAGACGAAGCTAGGACGCCATTTGGTAAACATATATATATATATATATATATATATATATATATATATATATATATATATATATATATATATATATATTTATATATATATTGCAATGTCATATACAGTATAACATAATCTTAATTCCCAGTAGTATATTGTTACTGCCTCCCGGTTTAACATTTATTGCCATCTGGACTACCTATGACTAAGTACCTCATCTGTTGCTGTTATGTAAAATCGTAAATTATCGGAAGCTAATTTGATTTACGGCGCATTTCTCCTCTGACTCCAGATTTTAGTCAGAGAGAAAAAAATTCCTCGTGACCTCTGCATGTCTCGTCGCCATCTGCCTCTCTTGCCACCATAAGAGGAATGTTGGTTGATGCATATTCGTATTTACTTAGTGTTATATATCATCTGACTCTGAATATGTAAGCGGAAGTGAGTTAAGATTACTTCAAATCACCCATTGTCGAAGTCACATTCTTCTTAATCGTTGCGTTATATATATATATATATATATATATATATATATATATATATATATATATATATATATATATATATATATATATATATATATATGTATACTGAAATTATTCAGTTTTTGTACGGATGTACACGTTAGTACACATTCTGAATGGCTATGTTAACATGAAACACATTCCTCTGAAAGTTATGCAGAGTTTGAAACTAGAGCATAAATATCAGCATATCTAAAGCGAGTGAATGACACTGCTTAACGTTAGACCCTTCTTGACGTATTGCATTTTGTGTAGTTCATCTGTCTAGTAGAATCGGCTACTTTGAAGATATCACATCGACCTTGATTAAATTGAGACAAAAATCAGTAATTCTGTAGTACAGTAATGTAATGTCACGTAACCCATATAGTATAACAAGAGAGTTAAGTCACCTCCTACTAGCATGTGTTGGTAATGATTACTTGTGATCTGTATCTGCTAGGCGGACATTCTTTGTTAGGTTATCCTTTACAGTTTCGTATATAACGTAAGCAAGACTTTATGGTAGATATCTTCCAGCATCTAATATTGAATTATCCATCCTATAGCTAATAGTCGTCTACAGATACCAGACATAGGGTGATTTGACTCGAATATATAGATAACAAGAGTATGCCACCTGAGAGTGTAAAAGTATCGGAATCGCCAAAATTCCATTTTTGTTTTACTCTTTTTTTTGCGAAAGATGTTTGGATCCTCCTATATCTCCACCACGTCAGGGCGATCATAGTGATTACCCGCCGCAAGGGCCTCATTACGTTGTGCTCTTCATCTGGGACAATTTTCACGTTACAATAGCAACATTGACTGTTTCTCATCTGAGAGAGAGAGAGAGAGAGAGAGAGAGAGAGAGAGAGAGAGAGAGAGAGCGTTATGGAGTGAGGGTGTGGTGTGAGAAACTAAATGAGAGAAGGAGAGAGAAAATAACTGCTTAATAAGAAGATAGAAAGGTAAAAGAAAAATGGATTCGAAGAGAGGCATAGACGGGGTACCAGATAAAAAAGAAGAAATAAATGCGGAAAAAGACAAAATAGAAGGGACAAAGCATCGTCTCTCAACCTCTAAAATATATCGTCTGACAATGGTGATAATTCTGAGTTTTGTGTGTGTCCTCAGACACTTATTTGTTCCTCATTATTTCGGGATTTCTTTGGATTTGATGTTTTATCTTCTGTACCTTCGTTATCCTAATTGGCTTTGAGTGATGAACCTCTCTCGAGTCTGTTATAAAGGGTAGACTTTTCCCATCATTTTTTTTATTGAAATCTTTTTCTCTCACTCCCACAAGGAAGGAAAATATATTTTGTTTTCACTTTCGTTTTCCCTTCCCTTTCCAGTAATTAAGGTCGATGTTGTTGCTCCTCTTTTTCTGTCGATTTTCTTGAAATCCTTGAGCAATCGCGCCCAGGTAGTTCGTTCTCCATTTAGGCTACCATTTCCAAGCAAGAAGTCAAAAGTCAAGTTTTAATTGGTGGAAATGTCTGAAAGAATTAGAGGCCAGGAACGTTCGGTACGTTCCTCTATAGAGAGAGAATAATCCAAAGGAGACCCATAGGAATTGATCATAGAACTATGATTAATGGGATATGACAGACAGACTCTGTAGCCTATAGATGTCAGCATCTAATCCTTAATCAAAGAAAACGTGCCATTGTTAACAAAACTTAGACCAATAGCTTTCTCACGTGAGGTGGATTACACGTGTTCGAATGAATGTTTCATAATCATACATCTAAGACATAGATTATGAATCTATTTCAAATTAAGAATCTCATTTCTTTATTAGTGATGCTCTTTCAACTGATCAAAGTCTTGGCAAGATACATCATCGTCGTATTTTAACAAGATAGAGAAAAAGATAAATTGAACAGCACACTTATCTTGTGTCACATTGAACAGCACACTTATCTTGTGTCGCATTGAACAGCACACTTATCTTGTGTCTTGAGTGAGGCTACGTGACAGGCATCCATGTGTAGACTGCTTTAAAACCTCACCTTGGTAACGCGCGACGCCCTGCTCTCTCTACTCGGGTTGATCCTGAAGGAGTTGCCAACGATGGAGGAGTGAGAGCCATCCTCAGGTTTGGCGAGATGCTTGAGCACGAAGACGACCTCCTCCGGCATCAGCACGTCCGAGGTCACGACGCTCTGGACGACCTCATCGGAAGACATCGTCAGGAATCGGATCAAGGGCAAAAACTGGCTGACCTCCTGACGAAGACCCGATGCTGTCAAGGTCTTTCTTTGGACCTTCAGCTGAGCTTGACCCCTGCAGTAGTGAGGAGAGTGACTCGATAAGAATACAAAGGAATGCAAAGCAAGCCATTAGGATCTGTTGAGGCAGTTCGTGATACTGGAAGAACTACAGACTTGAAGACACTGTAGTTTTAGGTGGGTGAAAAGGAAGCTAAGAGTATTTTTCTTGAATGTTGAGTAGAAAGACGAGTTTTTAGGACGAAAATATTTTTTGGGGAGTTTTTCTGGAATTTTTTTGTGAATGAGTTAAGCAAGAGAAAGAAAGAGAAAGAAAGTCGAAAGTTATTATATCTACAGCCTCATCTTAGGTGCTCTTTCCTTATTCCATTGGACAAAGGCACTGCTGCACCTGATGGTGAAATGCAACAATAAAGAAATAAGATGCAACTTTCATTCTCTGGGAATCTCGAAATTTTAGTTTTGAAATATAAAAAGTGAAGTTATCAACATTAATGAAACCATAACTACGTTTGTAAAAGAGAAAAGCGTAATCAGTTTTGTGGATAGGACGGCATTTTCTACTTATCAAGATCCATTTCTCCAGACTCGATGCATTTGATAGACGTAAGAGAGAGAGAGAGACAGAGAGAGAGACTTGGTTCATCATTCCTCACTTCATGTCGCACCTCTTTCCTTACCACTTCACAAGAGCCTGGAAGATGACAGTCTCTGAGGTGATCCTCAAAGTCTCCTTGAAGAGCTGCGTTAAGGCCTCTGGTGTCAGGTCGAGCAAATCTGGAGACATGAGCACCGCATTCCCGTTGTCCATGAACACCTGCAAACACAAGCAAAGAGTTTGATTACTATGTCTTCATCGTTTCATAGGAGCAAAATTTCAGAAGACAATCAACGTATATATTTTTTTTTGAAGCGCCCGACGTATGTTGTTTATTAGTAGCTGATGTCTTGTTATATAGATGTCTTGATTTAGGAAGAGTTATTGGTTTCCTTAGTCGTTGTAGTAGTTACGAGGAAAATTGAACTCATAAGTAAAGGTATTCCGGTGCGGCCACAATTAGTATTATTAGTTATTATCATTAATTGATTATTATTATTATTATTATCATTATTATTATTATTATCATTAATCTTCTCAACTGAATGCGTACCTTCCCAAGATTCCACAGTATTGTCTGCCTAGTAAAACGGCCTTTACTAAATAGTGTTCTGTTTGTAAATATTCTGATAAGCATAATTTTCCTCCTTTATTCTAAGCGATGGTTGATTGATGTCAGTTATTCCTTTAATCTGGCCTGAGTTGATGCTGTTCATATGTTTACTGTTGTTTAGGTTTCTCGTTTTTAATGGAAACATATTTTCTCTTATTCAGAAGACTTTATTGGTCTTCCTTCCACGCCGTTTTTGATGGGTGTTGTGCTTTTAATTTTATTGGCTTCTGTTCCTTCCAGCCCTTTCAACCACAGGTTCTTTTGTCGAGATTTAATGGACTGACCAATAAACATCACCAGCACTCGACGTTATGGACCCTGGCCTATAATCATCGCCAGAATTACGACCTTAATAACAGATCTTTATATTTTACATGAGGTACCCATAATTATTTTGCAGCCCATAGAAAACGCCGAACGCCGAATACAGGCGAAATATATTGAGCAGTCACATAAATTTTACCGCGCAATCTCTACGCCAGTTATCCCACAGAATGGTCGCACTCCCTATAAATAGAGAGCCGCAAAGGGTAATTAGCATAATTTCTCGAGTCATTTTGGGTTATCTATTGCCATGGATAGTTATTTTTTGCTGAGCAATCATCAGTTTCTCTGTTAACTGCTTGGGGTGTAATAGAGTTACACTGACCTCGAATGGTAAAGCTATTGACCATCTCGTAGGTGATTAGACACATGTGCATGAAGCGGGTATAATCCTAACTTTGATAATGCTTCTTAAATGTATTCCAACCGTGGCTAATGCTTCCTCTACACACACACACACACACACAGACACACACACACACACATATATATATATATATATATATATATATATATATATATATATATATATATATATATATATATACATATATACCTCTGAGAATGTTTCGTACATATAGAAATTCGTAGCTTTGACAATGATATCTGCATATGCTGTATGCCTATTATATATATATATATATATATATATATATATATATATATATATATATATATATATATATATATATATATGTGTGTGTGTGTGTGTGTGTGTGTGTGTGTGTGTAAATAAGGTTCACTTTTTTCCTTTAATTAAAAAACTTTAACAAATAGTAAATGTTGGGCCAAATATATTAAAAAATAAAACTCATTAATTTGATACCAGAAAAAGAAATGCATTCATGGAGGTTTTCACAAAATATTCCTCTGCTAAAGGTCAGAAGTCGCAGGCGAGGTTGCTTTATAACAATGAATTTACCTCCCTAGAATTTAGCACACAACATCCTAGGTATTGGTCAGCGATACCCAAGGAAAGCGTTCATGTGTGGCGTTCCCCAAAGAACAGTGGCTGACTACTTACCTTCGCTGGTTGCAGTACAGATGACTCCTGCATGGACTGTTATCCACAGTCACATATGGATGAAAGTTACCAACGAAAACTGAATGGAAGAGCCGGGAATTTACTGGTTTGGACAAAGTTTTCTTCAGGAGTACGTGTCGTAATTAACTGGGAAATATAAATTCCTAGCTCTTGCTTTCAGCTTTCTTTTTGCTATCTTTAAACTCCTACATTCATAATCTATTTTAGAAATTCGCAAATCCTCGAGATTCTGCAAAAGACGCTTCTCCCGTTGATATAAATGTGACAGCAAGAAATTAAACCTAAGTTTAATCTTCCTTTGTTAAGTGAGCTATGAGCATTTGGTCACTCCAAGCGTCAAAGCAATTACCCTCTTGAGATTGTTCTGTAACAATGAAACAGGTCTAATTGCCTTCATTAATATAGCTTAGTTCCCCCTCCTCTGTATGGTCGCTGATATGTGTTAAAACTCTCCAAAACTCTGTCCAGAACACCATTAAGGCTTCCATATCGCATTTCTCTCTTAATCCCCTTTCATCATTAGTCATCCAAAACTCATATTAACATCTCTTCCTCTGGAACATAATAACAAATAGGTGGCCTCCATGTAAGCTCTGCTCCCACTCGTCAACTCTGTTTTTTTTCTTTTACTTCCTTTTCCCCCTCCTGTCTGCAATGCCTTTTCTGTTCCCTACTGCCTCTCTCCCCCACGTAAATGGTCCTTACCCTCTTGCAAAGGCCCCGAAGGGAGTCATTATCGGAGAACAGATGGACCAGGTACTTGTAAATCTTCAGTACATTGTTGCGTTTCACTACAGTTTGGAGGTACTGGAAAGAAAGCGAGAGAGAGAAACGGTTATATGTATGGCATCTTATTTTCTGTCGGTGAAGGCGAGTGTATGCTAATCGTAGAACCATTCACTGGACCTGTTACAGACCTTTACATACGAGATTGTTTTTTTTTTCTTTTTCTTTCTACTAGAAGTGAGGCTATGTGATTTTCAAAGAGTGAGAGAGAGAGAGAGAGAGAGAGAGAGAGAGAGAGAGAGAGAGAGAGAGAGAGAGAGAGAGAGAGTGTATTAGATGTATTCTATGAACACGAAAGATTATAGTACCTTAAACGTTTATTTTCCTACCCACTTCTTATGAGCTAAGTCTCAGTATCCTAAAAGATGAAACAAAGAACTCTAAATCTTCTGAAACTGTGAAATTATGTCTGACTTGTAGCATTCTCAGTCTTTCTTCTTACTGAACTGTCATGACGTGGAAATACATAGATAATTTAGACACCTATACGTAAATAAGTTAAGGGAAACATTAATGTATCTAAGGTATCTTTGTGTAGGATTTGTGTAGGATCTATAACAACAGATGATGACATCCCTATGTGTGGAGGAACTTCAGAGACCTAGAACTTAATATAGGAATTAGATTATTAAAAAGAAAAAAAAAATAGAATGTGAAATACATTTTCATAGTTTTTACAAAGAATGTAAAGACTTAAATCACAATATTTGATTATCATAAAGAGATTGGCGACTCAATACTATGTATAATTTACACAAGAAAATATATGCTTAGCTGACTGTGTGCAGTTAACCTACACACATAAAAAGCAACACATAATAATCTTGACTTCATCATGACGAGTACTCATATGGACTCAACAGTCTGTAATCTGACGTTGATGAGGTAACCTTCACCTGTCAATCACTGTCCTCATTACGTTTCATCCGTCCCATCTGTGGCGTAGCTCTGTCATGCTGCCGTCTGCAGCAGTAGACCCCACACAGGCACACACACACACACACACACACACACACACACACATCCTTCGTCAGTAGTATCATCATGTACTGTTGCGATTAGAGGCAGACTCTCCAACCGCTTGAAAATTTAGCATCGATTACCTTCTGGCTCAGTGTTTACCCACAGTGAACTGTGAGGGGGTTTAACTCATATTAATAGAGCTGTGGTCTCTAACTTACCCTTGGCTGACCTCTGTAGAGTTTTGATCCCCCGAGTAAACTTCATAAGAGTTTAAACTCATAACTCACCCTAATGGAGGTGTCGTATGCGCTCGCGATCATATACTTGTCTGCCAAACTGCGAATATAAGAGAGAGAGAATTTGAGACACTACAGGTAATTACCTATCGATTCTCGTGGTAATAATTCGAACATCAAAAGATACGGGATCGGTGAAAACACCTAACAATACTTGGTCTAAGAGATGCCTCGAAAATTCAATATTCTATGTTTTAGCTCAAGCTTTCTCTTTATAAAAACTTATAATTGCACTCTAACTTCAAAGGAAGTGGAATTAGCATAAAACACATCCACACCCGCTGCGCCAACAAACTCCTCACAAACTTTTCAAGCGTTTAATTAAAGGACTTGAGTTAAATGTCTCATTTCTTAGGCATGTCTGCTGATCGTCCTTAAGGCTTGGGGTGGTGGGGTGTTGGGGGGTTGACGGAGGTGCACAGTACTGGAGACGAGACACACGTAGGAATTGCGAGCTTGTCTTCTAATTTTCGAGAAGAATGCTAGAAGGACGGCGGGATGTAATTATTCCCCGGGACTTTGGGAAATTCTTGAGAACCTGGCGCTTCTTTTTCCGCGAGGTTTAAAGGAAAAGTTTCTATTCATAAAGGAGTGAGCGAAGATTTAACGAGGTGCTTGAGAGATTAATTAATTAGGTAGATGGATATCATCATCTACCGTCTTACACTCACAGCTAAAATTCCTCATACAATCGAGATCTAAATCAAATCCTGAGTGAACCGGTTTTTGAATATCTATGAGAATTGAGTAGTTGATATATATTCATAGTAGTAAATTACATCTATCAAGAGCATTAAAGTTCTAAGTCAGCCTGATGCACATTAGACTCAGCGTTAGAAAATGATTAAAAGTTTCAGGAAAGTTTCAAAGTAAAGACAAACTTGTTTCGTTTTACCCTATTCAAACACACTTCGTTATACGCTGTTAATCATCCGCCCAACTATGGTTAACGTAACTCCTGTGTTACATCACCGTAACAGCAAGTGATTAATATAACGGATGTGTTTCTTTGAGGTGACGACAGCCAGTTCCATATCTTGGCTGCTTGAGTTTGCTTCTCAGAGAGTTATAGTATAGCGATTCATTATCGTTTTATAGTATTATTTCTACGTATTTTATACTTCGTTTATCTCTATTGGTGGCATTGTACACATCCACTATAATTCATCTCTGCCATCAGTGACAAGTGAAGCCCAGCATCTGAAAATAACAAATTGGATTAATTTTGACAATTTATGGGACAGACACAGTGGGATCTGTTGCGAAAAATTTTAGTTTTTGAATGGCTTTCACATAGCAGCATCTGTCGTAAATATTGATAAATATGATAGGCTCGCATCATTGCGGAGGTGTATAGTTCGGCGGGCGTATTTACGAAGTAGATCTACACTAAATGCCTCTATTTCACATTGTCATTTGCGTTCTATAGCATTCCAATTATGGGAATAACAGTCCTTTATATTTGCAAAAGACTTCCTTAATAACGTATGATGCATCTAAGAATGTGAAACATGACGAAAAAACTGTATATATCAAGTCGACCAAGTGCCGAAGATGCTGACATAGCCCTGTAAGGAAGCCAGAACTCCTACATACCTTAGAATCTGAAGAGCGAGATCGATGTTGTCAATCTCACGCTTGTCGGAGTAGATGTGGCTGAGGAGCCAATGGAAGGCCCAGGGAGGGTCGTCCTTGAGGGGAAGGAGGTTGCCCTTTGTGGCCGGGTTCAGAAGCAGTAGATCCTCGAACACTGGGCTTCGCATGGAGAGGATCAGGCGGTGAACCTGAAGACGATAAATCTCATCAGTTTTTGCTCCCGCGGTTAGCCAGCCTGTTGCACCAGTAAAATTATGTTGAGAGAATAACTTAGTCTACCCATTATTCTGCTTGAAAGATTGTCCGTGTGACTGTTCGTCTGTCTGTCTGTCTACCTGTATACTTGACGGAGAGACAGAGACATATTATCGCAGTGGAGATTCATACGGGCACTGCTCATGATCTGACTCCCACTGCATAACAGTACCATTTGTTCCCAGTGGACAGACGTAAAGGATGGCTTAATGGCGCTCTTAAAATCCGGTTTCCATTGGCTATGCGTGGCAAGAGGGCTGCTTTCTGGAAGTTATGTAATGTTTGTGGACAGATCAGCTTAGCGTTAATAGCCGAGAAAATTTATCTCCCACAAATATATGATAAATCCTTTGTTCATTTACCTGTTTATCTGGGTAACTACTTTTCCATCTGTTTATTCATTCGTTCACTCTCTCGTGCCACCTTGTTTCTACAATATTAGAACCATATTTTCATGTGTTTTGCTGGAACTTCACAATGACTCCTATCAGTCTGCCTTTTGGGCTTGATATTTATATTTCAGCTTAAGTATCCTCAACAAACTGGAATTAGAATAAATTTTACATTTGCTCAACTTGGGACTTGCTTATACGATGAGGCAAACGTGGAAAGAGGGGATTTCCTGTTCTTATTTCCTTTTTCTTCCACAAAACATCATGTAGCGAGGAGAGTATTAAGTAATATTTGAGGTATCGAAATGTGTCAAATATTCTGGAATCTTGCCTCCAAAGAGACCTCGGTCACCTTGTCAACATGAAGCAGACTCGACTATAAGCTCACCCTGAGGTGATGCTAATTACGACGAGTGATTAAAGAAAATCGCTTCAAAGGAGTCCATCCTTTTAGCAGCATTTGATCCTGCGAGGGTTACCGTAAAAGAGGTCGTAAGGTTGTATAATAATAGATGATAATACTGCTCCAAGTTTGGTCCTCATAAGCATTCATGGTTCCCAGAACTTATACTGGAGCGCATGTTGTCTGAGCTCATGACTAAAACTGAAGTTATAACGCTGACATAAGATCGCAAGACCAGAATCACTGGAGCTGTATGTAGTTCATGAGGTCAATCTCCATCCATGGCTCATGATTGATGATGGCTTCAAAAGAAATGATATTTTATTCTCTCATCATTGTAAACCGAAAACATGAATATCCCAATCAGAGTAATACACGAATAACGTGATAGAAGACTAGTAACATAAATAGATCAAACTGAAATGTATCGTATCGGGGAAAAGAATTACTAGAAAAAGGAAATGCCTAATTGCCCTCCGATAAAAAAAACCATAAAACCATGGAAAAAGATGGAGAGATCCGGTAATGAGATTTAGGTGAACAAAGCAAGTCAAAGAGATCGCTGAACTTCACAACATAGGAGTTTGAAAGGTCAGACGAGAGAAGGGATGAAATTTGTATCTCCTAGGTACTGAGGACTGAGCCAGGAGGCGAAGGCATGACTTAGGCTGGAACTAACGAAATAAAATGCTATAGCAGTGTCTGTGTAGCCCTGTGACCACTGTGGTGTACACTACCAAACCTCACTGTTGTTATCGACATCAATAATCAGTAGAGTGCCACCCATGTGTTTGTTTTTAAAACTATTTGTTTAACTTTCCCGCGTTTTATAGCCTGAATGTTTATATTGTGTGTATTTTCTCTCCATATTTTCAGCCTTTGGATACGTTTGATTCAGTAACTTGATAGTATTATTGTTATTTATAGTATCATTATTACCATTTTGTTATCTTATTATTTCCAAAGTTGTACTGTCGGGTAATGGAAGTATTTGTTTTAGTGATACAGCCGCCACCGCTTCTAAACCCATCCCTCTGACTTTAAGGTTAATCAATCCCCTTTGAATGTACTACCTCCTCCTCTTCCTCCTCCTCCTCCTCCTCCTCCTCTTCCTCCTCCTCTTCCTCTTCCCCTCCTTCCTCAATAAAAGGAAAGCCTAATCTAATACACGATGGGGGATTTAACCCGTGGGATAAGACGGGGATGACTCGTTCAATACGCGACTGAAATGAGCAGCTTAGGTTATTGTGAGTGTGAAATACTCTTGGTAACCCCTGGCCCAGCACCGAGCATCCATCTGGCGATTCTAAGCCGTGAGAACACTGCGTTAACCATTAGAATGTTACTTATATCATTATGAAATAATGAGAAGAAATATCTCTCTATACAGTCTTTCCTTTCCATCATCAGTGTCTCATATAAAGTCTTTTATATACATTAATTGTGTTCCATTTTGACTCCCCATTTTCCCACATGAATCTCCTTACATTTATTACCTTCCACCCATTCCCACTTCATCTATACTCACA
>NC_092251.1:2567500-2587500 GCF_036320965.1 Panulirus ornatus | reverse complement strand
GACGGTACGACTTTGAGCATGAAAATATGACTACCAGTACGGTACGACCCTTGACCACTACGATGAAACTTGATCATTACGATACGACTCTTGACCACTATAGCACGACCCTGGAACACGGTAATATGGCTATGCACTGTGCTAGGAGCAGTGAGCACGAAAGTAAGGCCTTTTAGTACTGTGATAACGGCATTCTGAGCAGCAGCAACTTTGAGCAAGACCATGCGACGCTTGAGCACGTCAATACGAGTCTTGAGCACGCCTGTTTGATCCATGTGTCCAGCGGTACAACCCTGTGGGTCTAATGCCGTTATCTTTCACAAAATTTCGAAGATTGATTCAATTTAGACGATAACCTGGACCTACGCACACCCAACTCGAACGAATTTCGGACCGTAAATGGAAGCCTCGGGACTTTCGCTTTATGTACTGAACTTGTATCTGAAAGTATGCTGATCCCTGAATGTTCAGTGAACGGGCTCGTTGATATTTTGAACGTGTAACAGGCCTGATGATCCTATGCAGAGAAGATATCAATTAAAAGTGATACGTCGATTACGTTGCTGAGCCATGGGGAACAAGCATACTTATACTTTACAGTCGACAAATACACATACAAAATTTTTTGATGTCGAAACAGAGAGAGAGAAAGAGAGAGAGATAGAGAAGAGCTTTCGAGCGAGCGCACATGCACAGGAAACACCGCTTCTTGAGGGCTTCAAGGAGGGTCAAACTTTTCTGTATAATCCAGTCTTGAATAGTTCTTCCTTTTTGCAAGGGTACAGCTGTGTCCTGCAGAGAACGTACTGAGAAGATTTCGTCTTTTTTTCTGCAAGGAGTGAAGATATATATATATATATATATATATATATATATATATATATATATATATATATATATATATATATATATTCGGCTGAACATAACTCAGTTTCATTTTAAACAAGACGTGTTTGTGCCCTTCATGCCAAGCAATATGATTATGAAATTTAGTATGTTAGGAAGGAGGGACTTGGGTGCTGTTTGAGATTCCATCAAGATAATTATCTCACATACAAAACCCAGAAGAAGAGAAGTGTTATATTGACACAACATCTAAAAGTATATTTGAACACCATGACCAAAATCTATATTTTGCGTAACTTTACCTGCGTTTAGTTTGAGAGTATATGCTCAAGAAAACCATGTGTACAGAAACACGACACTGCCTCCAGTACCCGACCTTAAATATTCAATGTTCATGAAAGATGAAATGGTTTCCTCATCACTAACATTTTCAGAAGGGAAATATGCTCTCACTATTACTTCTAACTGATGACATTATCATATGCAAAGTATACAGTTCCCAAGAGATAGGGCTTTACATCCTTCTGGCTGGCAAACATCAGTGAAACTTCCCTTCCTATGAAATATAAAATTTGCAGGAGGAAAAATGTGAAACGTGGAATTCTTGACAATGTTGGTTTGTCTTTATCTCGCTGACTGGTTCATTTAAGGTCTCATGGGTTCGAAGCTCTCTTTGAGGTCTCACAGATTCGAAACTTTTTTTTTTTTTCTTTTTTGATACGAACTTTATCCCTCCAGGGACTATGAATACTGCTTTATTTATTCCTGATGCATTAACTGATTTCGTTAAGTATTCGAATCGCGTGATGTGTTTCTGCTTTTAGATTCATAGAACACTGTGTTGGGCGTCATGTTCTTTGGTAATATATACAAAATGTGGGATGGCGACATTTGGTGAAAGTTCGAATTTGCATACCAAATTTATAGACAAAGACAGACATATCCCATTATATATATATATATATATATATATATATATATATATATATATATATATATATATATATAGAGAGAGAGAGAGAGAGAGAGAGAGAGAGAGAGAGAGATTGTCTGATGAATTAGTTTTTCTCGATATCATTGCTCATAACATTCAAACTTAAAATTTCTTCTGGAGGTGAAAATAGCGAGCCAATAATTCCCCTGACGAAGGAGCCGAGTAACGTTCTCGAGGACGAAAGTTATAGCGACCCCGCCATTCCTCAGGATATTAAAATCTCGTTCTCAAAAGTTTAGCTCCTGAGGCCAGACTGGGCTGGTGATGAAAAATTATAACGTCATGATGAACAGTTCCGTCCGCATCCAGGGGGTCGAGCAAGCTTTTAGATTCCATGCTTTCCAGGACGATTTCCAGATCCCGAATCACAAGTCATCCATGAATCGTAGGAGTGAGTTATAGCTTGCATGTCTCCCGCATTTTGATCAAGCGACTGATTTGGATTGACAGCAGCTGTTCCAGTACAGCTCTGTACTCTTGAAGCTTTCCAGAAAACCAGACACCTGTTATCTCGTGTAGATTATTTGAGTTCTTGCTCAGCCTGTACACGCCTTGCACTGCAGGGGAGCCTTCCATTAGTATTCTCATTGTCGCTGTGTTTTCTTAGCTTCAAGTGTCCATTCCTAACTGTAATCCTCACGTTCTTTAGTATTACTTCAGACATTATTTATTGGCTCCCATAAAAATTGAACATATATCTGATTACAGATATTCTAACTTTTTTCTTGTAAAGTCATTCGTATAATCTGAGAATTTTCGGCGTTATGAAAAGACCTCAATGCCCTCCAAATCCCTGTCATGGATTGATCTCATGAGCCTCGTAACTCTTATGAGTCAGGATAATACTTGCTAACTGGCTCTGAAGTTGCTACTAAATCCAGAGTCTGTGTACCTTCTGTGTTGTAGTGTAACCGAGTGGAGAGGATTCGGATAATCATCATCTCGAACCTTCACTGTGTTCAATGAGTCTCTTCTGGGAAGACTTCGGAGACTTCGGGGTATGACTGGAGGAGCCCTCAGACCTTAGTCTTCATTAGTGAGATTCGAATGTCATCAAGATCTGGTACTGCATGGGATTGTAGAAAAGCACTCACCCAATTATTATCGTATACGGAGCCATCTTACACCTTCCATGAGAGTATCACTGGCTGTACTGTCTGTCTCATTAGTACTAAGCAACAGGGTTAGTCTTACCATCTTCTCTCCCACTCTACTTTGTCTTCACACTCTTTCTCGGAGCCGCTCTATTCCGTGATCCTCTAAATATTCAAAGTGATTTAGGTCGGGATGAGGAAGCAGGTGAATCATTTATCTCTCGTCTTCACACTCTTCCTTGCCTTCTCTTTTTCCTAGACTCTTGGTTTTACTTTGCACCCGTAAATGAGGGCAAGGAAATAGAGGGAGCACTTCCCTAAATGTTAAGTCTTATTCTTTTTATTATCATTCGTTTACTCTCTGTCTTTCATTAGAACTTTTGCCAGTGACGGTATCCTTCATAAGAAATTATGTCTTACTTTCTGTTTTGTTCTTTAGCGAAACACAATATCGAACACTTTTTGACCAAACGAGGTTGATTCTTAAGCACTTAAGATAAAAGAGTGCTTAGTACAGCGCCCTCAAGTGAGATGAGCGCTGGACTTGCACGGGTAGACAGAACCCTCCCTCACCCCCAAAAAAGGAGTACTGGGGAAGGGGAGATTATTAAGATGTATGTGTTCGAAGATTCGCCAGGACAAGCCCGGCACAGGGTCATCCCAGTGACATCTCATTCTTGGGATTCCATGACTGGTACAGGTCGGGTGCGTGTTCTCGGGACGCAGTCTCTTTTTTTTCTTATAGTATCCGGGACATGGAACGGGGCAAAAGATGCTTCCAATCAAAGCCATATCGAGCAAAAGGAATCAGTCGAGAGAAAAGTAATGTGGGAGGTAAACACGGCTCCTCAGGTGTTTGTAGATATGATTCTTGAAGATGTAACGTTATAGAAAGAGGAAAGACGAAAGGAGGGAAAGAATTCCACATCGCAGTTGTTTCAGGGACGGAGGGGTGTATTATAACGGCCAATCCTCGAGTAACTAGTCTCCACACAGAAACTGTATGAAGCAGCAGCAAGACGCATGCTTGGGTTCAAGCTTAGGGGCTGGGACACACACACACACACACACACACACACACACACACACACACTCGCAGACGCAGTTGATTCAGGTGTAGGTGTCTGTAAGTGAGAATCCAAGTTTAGAACATCATGAATGTTTGATTTCGTTCGCTTCGTATTCTTGGTGGAAATGGAATGATTACAAACACCTTCATTAGCAGGGAATGAGGTCATCTTATGAAATACAGAAAACTGAAGATTTACAATAGAAAACATCAGTGGATCTATATGTTTCACTTAATACACATAAGCGATTTTCCAAATACACTGAGGAGGGAACAATGACACAGCGCTGCGGAAAGAATCATATTCTCATATTCCCACGTTAGAATCACAACACAAGGAGGAGGGAGGAGAACAAGAGAAGCAACTGATAGAACACAACACACCCATTCCTCCGCTGACACACACACACACAAACACACACACACACACACACACACAAACACAGCCTCCAGCGGTGTCTCCAGCGTTGTAATATTTTCTTCGAAGCAGAGGCAAGACAGGTCCTGATCTCCCTTGTGTGGGCAAGCACCTGCTAACAAGGAAGATCCCACCCCACACAGGGAGAGCCTTGTCATATTAACAGTTGGGCGCTGGTGTACATGAACGAAATAAGAACATTCATTATTGTTTTTCCGCGGGAGAAAATGGTATACGAGTTGAATCTCTCTCTCTCTCTCTCTCTCTCTCTCTCTCTCTCTCTCTCTCTCTCTCTCTCTCTCTCTCTCTCTCGCTGTATATATATATATATATATATATATATATATATATATATATATATATATATATATATATATGTGTGTGTGTGTGTATGTGTGTGTGAAATTCTTGGTGATATTCTGCAAAACATTTGTAGGTGGGTTTAAAAAGCATTCAGTATCCTTTAAATACATTGAAAGTCAACTTAAGGAAATGCTAATGTAAACTCAAATCACAAAGAACATCAGTTTTCTATCGTGAGATGAATTTGGGCCAAGCCTGCACCTTGTTACGGGTTCCCCGACGGAATTGAAAAGGACATGCAATTGCCTTGCCCTTCTAAAATCAACTTAAAACTTAGACACTGGCAAGAAGAAATACAAAAACCCGTGGGCCTTTCTCCCTCCCGACTCTGCTCTCATGGTCGTCACAGACAAAGTGGGAGTTTCCTTACTCTAAAATCTAATTAGGAGTGAAGAATTGGCACATCTGTTTCCTCGTGAGTCGGTACTCAAGGGCAGCCGGCGGCTATAATTCTTGATGTGTTTGACGAACTCGTGACTACATAACCATCTGTTCCCCGTTCTCTGTTTCCTTGCGTTTATATGTTCCCGTTCTCTGTTTTCTGTGGTCTATATCCCCGTCCAGTTCGTCCCCGGTGATATGTCTCCATTGGTCTGTTTTCGTGGTGTCTCTTGTTAGTGGTCTTCTTCCTTCTATATACCTCATTAGAAGACTTAAGTGGTCCAGGGAAGAACCAGGTAAAGGAAGACGTGATGGTCTATGACTAGGCTAAGTGGTGGAGGACCTGATGGTCTTTGACAGTTATCTGCTGCAGGATAGTCCTTAGAAGAGACGGATGAGAGAAGTAGTGGTCTGTAACAAAGTTATCTGCTGGAGTACAGTCTGTGGGAGAGCTAGATAACACAGGACATGATGTTCTAGGAAGAGGCCATCTGCTGGAGTATAGTCTATAGAAAAGACCAACAAAAGATGCGAAGATTTTTACAAGGTTATCTGCTTTGGGACTGTATGGACGTATATAAGGTTTTTTGTAAAAGGAGAAGAAAGAAAGAGGTTGGGATCCAAGGGAGAACCAGATACAGAGGACCTGATGGCCCATGATGAAGTTTTCTATCCTCTTTGTGTGTTCTGTTTCCTGTAATGCGACAGATTTAGACTTCCAGATGAGGTCGTAGGTTCTGTGTCCGTTTGTTTGACTGTCTCAGTCCGTTCTGTAGTCTAACACATACACACATACACACACACACACACACACACACACACACACGAGCACGTATGTACATGCGGACTAATATGCAATTCTCTCAAAGGTTCAGCATAAAAATTGGTTTATTGACAGTTGTCACTAAAACATGCAGTGAAATGACAGAGCCTCTCATTTGATACAACGTATCTTCAAGTTCCTCTAAACTCGATTCTAAAGCTATTAAAACTTTTCACCAAACTTTTCAAATATCAAATTAAAGCTCTTCAGTGAATGAGCTAATTCTAATATATGGACAATTAAGAAATACCAGAACCGACTTCTGTGACAAAATTGAGATGATTAATTGTTCTTGTTACAAGTATTTACGCTAATGGCTTGGAATTGCTTGACCTATTTGGTCGCCTGCATGTGGCTAAACTTCGATTGAAAAGTACTGTCGCGTCAAAGACCTTCGTGCTCCAAAGGAGTTTATCAATGCCCTGCTCCTTCTTGAAGTGCAGCCACGAGGCTGCAAGAACCCCATCAAGGGATTCTGGGGTCATATTATATTGTGTGTGTGTGTGTGTGTGTGTGTGTGTGTGTGTTTATATGCTCTTACCAATATATTTGTTTGGTGAGACTCGGTGAGTAGAATATCATTAAGGTGAAACTTTCCTCTCAAAAACTATACCGTACAGTATTATGGATATTCTCTGTATTCCATAAGACTCCATTTTGTATAACCTTGAAGTAGCTAGCTCTTATCCGAATTACTCAGCAAACTGTATTTGGAAAACAATTTCCTTGCAAACTTCGTTTATACATTAAATTTCATCCGGATACCCTAACGGCCAGCATGAATACGATACAAAGAGATTTCTCGAATAAATAAATCATATAAACTTTCCATGTGAATGTATGGGCAAGAATGTGTTATGTGCAAAGTCAAGGTATACACTTAAGGTCGAAAAAGCCGTAGAATCGTCACTGTAGACTTTTCTCCCTTGTCGTTTTGCGAGAAAGGCGACACGTATACCTCATTTGTCGATCATTTCACCCTTCAAAACCCTGACTGCCTTTCAGGGAAGAAAATCGAATACTCGATCGAATGACACCATTGTGATACGAGACACCGAAGTGTGGGTCTAGATGAGTGGATTATTTGTTGGTGTTGTCAGTAGGATGAATCCTGTTGGTAGGATGAGGGTGACAACACAACAACTATGTTGTTGTTGGTAGGATGACTAAAATGACACCACAACTACGATACAGTTGGCAGGATGATAGCGATGGGACCCCCAGCAGTTATGATGTTGTCGGTATGATTACAATTACGTATGTCGTCACCACAACCCTGATGTTGTTTACAGGACAGTCGTAATGTCATAACATCAATTGTGCAATTAGAAGATAGAATACTTTTCTAGTTCATTACTATACTCATTATATATCTGTGGGGTTTAGCTTCATACCGTGCCGAAAGTTGGTGTCCTGACAGACGTATGATTGAGTATACCAGTAATAGGTATGACACAAAGGCCGCTATCATGATATCACTTGCCTCGAGTTTATTAAACATTTATATAATTTGCTGGTGACTCCCGTGAGTGTTTCTATGACTTATGAGTACATTTGGCATAGTTCATTAACTTTAATTACCAGAATGGATCCAGTGGGATTCATTGTGCTCCGAGCCATTAGCTCGTTCAGTTCATTCAGCCTCAGTGAGTCATTTGTTCGGCCTGGACACACACACCACGTCCAGACCAGATACACACAGGCGACGTATAGGAGCTGTTACAATTCCGCATGCCGAGATGTGAGGTTCCAAAGATTGAGATATGAAACCACTAAAAAGATAAGCATGAGAAAATCCAGCGTTTACTTACATCAGAATAGAAGTCTGTTTCACTTTTACTGTGAGGCAAGGAAGTCACGAATCTTTATCAGATGAAAAAGAGAGTATCATAGTATAGGAAAAAAAAATGATATTTAGGAATAAACTTTTGTTCTTGTACACAAAACATTCTTTCTGTGTGGAATGAGTTCGTTGCTGCAATGCAGCGAGCATTTCACTGTGTTTTGAACATTTTGTTTCACACTCTGAACAATTCACTGCATGCATTACAGTCTGTTCCTTCCTCTGTTTACGGGCCACCTTCACGGATACATTAAATATATTCTCTGCGTGTTCCGGACATGTTATTGTGTGTGCATTGCCCGTTCTCACCTGAACCTTCACACCTCGTGAAAATTTTATATCATATTTGCCTTTGTGAAGGAAATTATAAAATTCATTTTCCTCTGAGTATTCAAAGTTTTAGATAAGTAGCTAACGTATCTGTTCGTAGGCAAGTTTCATATTATAGCAATTCTCGTATTCTGTTGTATACAGGGACAGATGATTGTATTTGGAATGCATTGTATGATTCTTGGTATTCTCAGCTTTTTGAATTGCTAATCTATTTATGTAAATGACATTGGAATAAAACTGAAGGAAAATCAGGAGAAACTTCACCTGTGCTAACTCAGAGCTTTACAAGAACAACGAAGAAGAAGATGAGGAAAAGGAGGAAGATGATGATGAAGAAGAAAAATATTGAGAAGTAGAAGAGGAGGTAATAATCACTCTCGCCATCAATTTTCATTTTTACACTCTTTCACACACTCCCACAACTCCTGCTTCAGGAGTAGCACTTCTCCTTCCTTACCTCCATGAGAAGGAGGACTGTCTATGAGAACCATTAGAGTCCCAGCGGCTGGGCTTACAGTGTTGCTAACTTGACCTGAGACTATTGTAGCTTCGTGGATGACCTGTTTCACCGCTCCACTCCGTCCTGTTTCTCTCCCATCTCATGCCCACTTCCTCACAGTTCATACTATCTCATAGTTTCCCACTCCCTCAACCAGTTAACTCTTTCATCGTGCCCATTCACCTTACTCTGCTCTCTCCCTCATCGTGCCTCATTGATATGAGGGAGAGGATGTGGGTGAGGGAATGGACGCGGTGTGGCAATGATTGATATTAGAGGGCGTGGTTAGAAAGTGAGTGTGGTGAATGGTGTCTCTTCCATAACAATTTCTGTTGCTTCTGTACACAGGTGGTGTTACGCTGCTTCAGATAAAAAGTCTGAATATATTACAGTACTACACAAAGTAGAATGAAGATGTTCAGTGGTCAGTCGTAGTTATTGAATGTGGGTGTAGAAAATAATCAGTGTTTTTGATAATGGTTCGTGTCTCTTTCCTCCGTAATGATTGCGTATATGTAATGTCTGTGTCACTGTAGGTCCGCATTATTACGTCATACGACACAAGCATGGCTACATTCCATCCATAATAAGCGGTGGTGTTGTGGGCTTTAAAGTCGTTTACCTCCCCATTTAGAGAGAAATTGCTATTTGCAGATTTTTTCCCCTCAATTACCTTCACTTTTTAATATCCATTTGAATTTCATTCATTCCAAAGGCTGTACACTGGATATCTGAAAGCAATTCAATTTTCCTTCATCACTGTTAACATTAGCAGAATGCAACATCATTACCTCCTCTCTGGTGTGAATTCCTTTACCTCCAACACCGCAATCACCAACATCATTACAGTCACGGATGCCATCGTCACCCACAAGCATAACTGCTATTATCCCCACCACTACCACCATCACAACCAGTCTCCCACTCCACCATAATGACATCACCACAACAATTACCACCACCACCCATTACTAACACCACCATAGTCACCGCAACATTCACCACCCACCACTACCACAACCACAACCACCACCACTACCTTCGTACCACTACCACAACCACCACCACTACCACCACCACAACCACCACCACAACCACTACCACAACCACCAACCACTACCACCACCACAACCACCACCACAACCACCACCACAACCACTACCACAACCACCACCACAACCACTACCACCACCACAACTACCACAACCACCAACCACTACCACCACCAGTACCACAACCACCACCATATCGCCGGTACCACAGCTCGTGCACTTCAGATGATCCCCCACAGAGGTCCTCGCTCTACCACCGGAGGCGTGCCTCTGCATCTCGTTCTCGGCATCCTGGTTCAAGGTACAGGGAAGGCTTGTGGTGGGTGAGGGAGGGGGAGAGCACCGCACGGCTGGGGGAAGAGGGTCTCGATGTGGGGAGGGGGAAGGAGGGATGTTAGGGGGGTGGGGGGAAGGAAAGAGGGGGAGGAGTTGGTTTGTTCCTTTTAGGGGGGGAGATGATGGGGGTTACTGGAAGGTCTGGCAGGCAACTTCGTATTACCGGGATCTGGCATTTTAATGGGGTACGATCAGTGTGTGTGTGCGTGTGTGTGTGTGTGTGTGTGTGTGTTTACCTAACAAAATGGGGAATTAACGTTGCAATGGTCGGCTAGCGAGGAATCTAATCAACTTTTATTCCTGTTCTGTTGGCAGGGGTATTGGCAGGGGTATTGGTCTTATTTTCTCTCGATGTGGCCGCTCAATACCTTTCACGCGGCGGCCGAAATAAATCCAATTTTTCACTCCATTATGCAGGCCGGCTTCAGTGATGAGTGAGAGATAAGACCCATTAATAGCGACTCCCAAGTTCCTCTCTTACATTACCTGGGGCTTCGACGAAGGCTCTTCGATCGTCCTTGGCCTGAGTAACTCCAGGTGAGAAGCTCAGAGAGAGAGAGGGAGACACACAGTTCCTCCACGAACACACACACCAGCTACACTGACTCATACACACACACACACACACACTCACACACACGTCCGCTATCTAATCGGAGCCCAGTGTTATCTTATCGAGGAGGGGTTGCTACATACCTCAAGAAATCGTAGTTTATCCCACATTTCCTTAGTGATATTTTCCATCTTACTCTTCAGGAAGATGTGTATAAGATGGTTAAGATGTTTAGAATGATCTCAAGGAATGTCACGAGGAACAAGGCGTAAGGAAGAACAGTAGACTTAAAACAATTCAAATTTTTTTTTCATCATAACAGAGGCAGTAAGATGCCAGGTCTTGATAATTTATCTACAGTTGTAGCTGTGGATGTGTACTTTAGGTGACCGTGACTTGGATGAAGGGAAGAGCAATTTGCTGGTGATTATTTCGTATATATAGAACAATGCCAAGGCTGGTGGTGTTTTGGTTATACATGACATTGTATTTCTGGGGCAGAGGTTAGCCTTGTGTGTGTGTGTGAGTGTGTGTGTGTGTGTGTGTGTGTACTAGCATAGGAGTGAGGGCTAAAATTTACATGCCTGTAAACACACAAAGATTATTCCGCGTCTGGCTTGTACGTGCTGAGAAATACATAACTATGATACATATACCAAAACACCAGCAATATTCACCATCCTCCGATCGTGCCAATTGTTCCACCCTGTCCACTCGTTCCACTCTGTTCACTCGTTCCACCCTGTCCACTCGTTCCACTCTGTTCACTCGTTCCACTCTGTTCACTCGTTCCACTCTGTTCATGTAAATATGCAAGAAAACGTCCACCAGTTTGCATATCTGTGCTCATGCGTCACTCTCTCTCTCTCTCACCCCCCTACCCCAATGCCTGTCCATACGTTGCATGGATACGGATCCGTTTGTAGCCAGCGATGTCGTATGCACGAAACACTACGAAAACTGATGGATTCACGAATCACGCACTAACCTTCTAGATATTTGTATGGGGGGGGGGGGGGGTGACAGTGACGTCACACGCCAAAACCAACTTGATGTCTGTTGTCGTAAATTCCTTGCAGCATCTCCCCGAGGTTGCGTCGGATGACAGCAGTCGTATCCTAATTATATTCTGTTTACGATGAGACGAAAACCGAGGCTGTTGTACAGTATCAAGGAACCTCACGTAGGTTAATGAAACAATCCGGAGTTATACTCGTGTTTTAGACAATACCTCATTTGTTACCGGGCTCCGCCTGCCTGCATGGGGATACATCGAGAGTGTGAAGAAACATTTTGACGAGGATGTAGCTTCGGCAGTACGGTCTGGTCGAGAACGCACGGTAGAGGGGTCTATCGTTTCCTTGCATAAAGGATTCTGGAATTCCTCCACGAATATATATATATATATATATATATATATATATATATATATATATATATATATATATATATATATATATATTAGGAAGTAAACTGAATCCTATTAACACCTGGGCTTTATATCAGTGCAGTTCATTCAGTATACCTTTGATCTGTCTATCCAGGTTATTGGTTACTTGGCATGTGAAACCACCAGAAAGGTAGAATTAATTAATGACATTACAACATATATATGTCATTTAGATTATGTAATCATTTGACGCTAATGTTTCGTTCTGCTGAAAGTTTTAGGTCAGTGTTGATATATATATATATATGATCATACATGATCATACACATAGTCTCTTACAAAATCTCATGCATTGTACATTATATTCCAGAGACTTTAAACTTATGCATATATATATATATATATATATATATATATATATATATATATATATATATATATATATATATATAGTTAAGTAGTGCGGTCCTCCTTTTACATAACCCTTCTGATTATTCCCATACCTTCTAACTCATGTTGACGCTTTTGTTTTTGCTTAAAAGATTTAAAGTCTTTACCAACTATCTGGTACTACATATCCCATTTCTGTTAACGTTATGAATAATGAATATGCGTTGACGTTGCGGTATACAGTAACAGTCTCCGTCCTTAATTTGGTCAACCATTTTTTTTTTTTTCCCCGGTATATACTTCAGTGGACTCTGTCCTTAATCTTTCGTTACGTCTCCACTCGAGCCTTGTTAAAACTGCATTGGTCATTACTCTTGCAGCCTTGGAGAGCAAGCGTTCCCATGATGTTCCTCTTCTTCCCTCGTTTGCTTTTCATTTTCCAGGATTATTTCATTTCAGTCGTCAGCACTTTTGACTTTCTCTTGATAACATAGTTTTAGGTTATCTAGTTTTAGGTTATCTGTTCACCCTACACTCCCACCCACCCACCCAAGTCTTATGAATCATTAAGTTTCTAAGGGACACATAACTCCGGTCACCCATGAAAACCAATATATAAATGGAATTATCTATTTTTAAGATGGCTTTTGTACCCACACTCACACCTGAACATTTAAGATCAGATATGAAATGGAGTTTGTAATATTGAACTAACACTATGGAAACAGAATTAAACGAATAAAAAGATAATTGAAATAAAACTAAATTTGAAAGAAAAGACGAAGTAATTCTAAATTAGTAAACTAACTGTTTCCATGTTCATAATTGTGATATTATGATTCTAAAAATGATAAAATCAATGACGGTATCTTTGATTATACCAATGATACTCTTAATCAGGGGAATGATTAATAGGAAAGATTTTCTGTAACAAGTTGAATATGATTTAAGCTTCAGAAACCTTCAGAAAATGAACTTCATTTTACTTCACACTTCATGTTATTGTTGAAATAGTTTGCAAAGACTGAGTCAATCAAAAGAGAAAAAAATACAGATAAGTCCCCTTTTATGCAAATTTTGTTGCTCTAGTTAAATCAGTTTGTAATTTGAGTGAGATGTGCTTGACACGTCCGTAAGCCCTACTGCCAACTCGTATTAGAATATAATTCAGCTTAGAACAAATAGGACTGTAAAATATTGGATTCAGGCAAAAGCATATCTCTTTTCCTTCGAAATGTATCTTTAATGGGATCATTTCTCATGTCATTAAGAATTTGTCTCTGCAAAAAGAAAAAAAAAAAATCCTAAATATACTGATTAACAAGAGAATCTGCTTATAAGATCACAAAGCAATAATCTGAGTGCAGTTAACAAGAGCTGACGTTTGGCAGGTAAATTGCGAAAAGTTTCTGCTTGTTACTGTTAAAAGTAAGATTATTTTCTTATGCATGGGTAGAAGTTTCACATCGATGATAATGATAATGATATTGATGCTAATAATAATAATACTGATAATAATAATAATAATATTGATAACACCATTATGTTTCACTTCTCTTATGGTAAACTTTTTCAAAAAAAAATATACGTTTTTTCTTATTCATCACATGTACGATCAAATCATCTATCACATCTATAGATAATACCAGAATCTTCTTAACAAGATGTTTACCTCATTACCCCGCCCCCTTGCAATCTGACCTGATCTTTCTATCTGTTTTTATCTATCTACCTATCCATCGATTACCCTTTTTCGTGGAGTGGAGTAAGTATGGGAAACGTATGAATGGGTGGATACCCTAATGGCATTAATGTGAACTGGAAAAGTAACACGAGAGATCCAGACTGGTGACTGGATCTTCTTCAAGGTATAGATAGCTTATTATTCCTGAGGAAACTTTGAGAGAGAAAGAAGGTGTGAGTAGCTTTATTAGTGACTGTTCGCCACACACACACACACACACACACACACACACACACACACACACATACCATCACTCCGGGCAGCACGGAGGAGAGGTTGTTTTAAAAACAAAGAACTGATACGTAAGAGCGAGTTAATCTTATGCGCCTCCGGTAGGTCACGTTCGGATCGAAGGGTTGTATTGGTATTCTCGAGTTTATAATTGTATTATTCACACACACACACACACACACACACACACACACACACACACATCCTGGTTAGGTTGGTACGTGTTTGTGTGTATATACACACACAAGAGAAAAGACATGGTACATATGTACGACGTCAAGGGACGGGGTAACACGAGTGGAAAACTCTCTTCCTCTTAAACACAAATAGTAATCGTAGATATTACTCACACACGCAGATCGCATTCAAGTACACGGGTAAGAAAATATAAAGTAAATTGTTTACATCCCGTATGAAGCAAAACTCGAATATGCTTCGTAAGTTTGGCTCTTACAATGAAATAACGAACAAAGAAAAGTACTAGATAAGGTCCATGGGATGGGTAGGAAGGCAATAGGAGAAAAAAAGACAAGTTTAGTTACAGTGAGAAGTTAGAAGTCATAAATTTGTTCAATAAGGAAGACAAAAGAGGAAGGCACGACTCAATTGCAGTGCGATTCTGAAGAAAAAAAAATCGACCTCAGAAGTTACGTCTCTTTATGAGATGCAAGTAGAGAACAGTCAGAGCATATGACGTGATTATAAGCAGAAGACCTAAACAAAGAGGTATTCTTATAGCAGGAAGTTAGTGTATGAATGGAATAAACTGAGTAATGAAACTGTGAGTGTGGACAGCATGCTGCAGAAGTCTAAAAAGTTGTATGATAGTGGATGGGGTTCCACGCGTGCAGAATTCCGTTCTTGTCCAGTAAAAACAGGTTTATATATATATATATATATATATATATATATATATATATATATATATATATATATATATATTCATTTATATATATAATGTAAATGTATATGTATATTTATGCATAGCATTGACAACTTGGACTCTGGTAATGACCCTATAGTTCATGGACTTGTTCGCAGGTTTAAAAGTTATCATTGTTGAAATATCTCATCATCATAATGGTGTCGCCTGTCGTAACTGTCGCCCTCATTAATGATAAGCGCTTTCCTCATTAGTGGCATATGTTGTTTTCATTAGTGGTATGAGTCGACTTCATTAATGGTATGTGTTGTCCTCATAAATGGTATGCGTAGTTCTCATTAATGTATGTGTGTGTGTGTGTGTGTGTGTGTGTGTTTCTCATTAAAGATATGGGTTTTCCTCATTAATGGTATGCGCTGCTCCAACCACATCAGAATAGATTAATTTTTTTTTTCCTTTCGCATAAATTCAGAGAACGAGTCAAATTCCAGGAGATCTCGAGGACCGGTATACAACCCCTTTTTACAAAAAAAAGAGAGAGAAAAATTTTTTTTGCGAACATACGAGAAAACATTCTAAAAAAAGAAATGAATGTCAAAATGGCGATGTCTTGAAAAAGAAGGATATCTGTAATATCAGAAACGTCAAAAAATATACATGTATACAGTGGCAAGACGAAGAAGAATAGTAAAGCAACAATACGGTTTAAAAAACATTGAAGTGCAACATGAAACAAAACGTCGTATATAAAAATACACAGCAAAACTATTTGAACATTCGGAGTGACAGCAATGGAAAATGTTGCCACAGAAGTATTCAGCTTCGTCGTTTGCATGTAAACATTCTGGAAAATAAAAAATGTGATGTTTCGACGATATGTCGACATTAGACTACTGTTCTGAATGCCAGGATGAAGGCAGATCTCTTGCTAAGATCTTGGGGAAATCGGCTCAAAGGAATGTGAGTAAGTGAGTTGGTTGGTTTCTTCGTCTTTAAACCCGTCGACTGCCAAGGGTTTAACATACAGGCTCGCATCATCATTTCGTAACCAACAATCTGAAAAAAAACACCATCTTCAAGTGTTCAGAATAATTCTTAAGACGATTCACACACACTCTTAATGTTTACATGGCCCTTATAATGAGAAGGACATTAGGTATATAATTCGGAGCGTTTGTCAAGCGAAATCACTCGTAAGAGCAGTGTAAATAGATATACCTGAATTTGTTCATAGTGTCTCCTTATGAAAGATCTGTGGCTGACTGAGCTTTGGGAAGTTGCTATTGTTTGAGATTGAACCTCCCTACAACTCGGGAGGTGCGGGCCCTATACCCTAGGACGGCCCGCTGGCGATGTAAGGGACCTAAGCACTGGGCCTAAGAAGGGGGTTGGGCTTATTATCCCACCCGGCCAACACGAGAGCCAGGCTCCCTCTGAACTGTGGGAAAGACGAAAGCATCATCAGATACGAGTGTGTTTCCGTAGCGACGTTTACCGCCACGCATCATGGAAATGAACAGACTTAACTAAATCTGGTTTCAAACATTTACTGCGATTGGTGTCGGCTTAGAGATCTGTGTCTTCTCTTTCTTTTGTTTCAGTATTTAGTGATAATCTGTAAGGCTTTTTCTTTGTGTCAAGTGACTTTTCACTTCCATAAAAGCATTTAGAATATATTCTTTACTGTTAATCTCTTGTTATTTTCAAGTTTTCATTGTTTCATTGTATGCCTGGTTTTGCTTAGGGGGTCTTGTTCGTGATTGGAGCCATTGACTGGAGAGAGAGAGAGAGAGAGAGAGAGAGAGAGAGAGAGAGAGAGAGAGAGAGAGAGAGAGAGGACGCAACGGATAAATGAAGATCTTATCTCAGTATAGAGACAGTTGGAGATCTTATCTCACTACGAATACTACAGTAGAGTGGGAGAGTGTGTGAGCGAGTTACACCAGTTGGTGAGCAACGTGGGAGGTGGTGCTCCACGTTACTGGCAGAACTGTCCTTATAGATATCTTTATTGTAGGCATCATGTACGTCGAAGTTACTCTGGAGGATTTGTATTCTCATGTGAGTATGTTTGAGAGTCATCTTATTGCACTTTCGCAACACCATTCATCAAGAATAATGGGGTTTCAGCGATAAAGAAATGACCCTAAATAGTGGAGTTTCGCGACAAGGACGTCTTCCATAAGTATTATACATCAATGACTATTAGAAATGGAAGGGAGACTTAATCATCTATATTGGGTTTAGAGGGAGAACACCCGCGAGACTAAAGCCAGCTTCCGAGGACGAAGGAGCATGAATAGTAAATGAAGGTGATTCAAAAGATGTTATTAAGGCGAGACACTTCATGGGGAATTAGGCATTTGAGAAATACTGAAGGAAGGAAACGAGGTTGTGCATAATATTCGTACCTTCACAACAGGTATGACAACTCAGCTTAGGAAGTCAGCCCTTAGAACTGGCTGGCTACAGCTGGTGAATGGATCGATGTAAGGGATGAAATGAAAGATGTGGCGAATGTATACAAAATTTATTAGGGTGAATACAGAGAACGATGATAATTCATGCCTTAGAAAGTCGGACAAGATGAAAAGAAATAAGAATTTAAGAGGTGGAAAAGGTAGATATCTGGAGAACCATAGATACGTGAAACCGATTAAAAAAAAAGGACAAAAATGTGACAACCAAGAACATGTATATGATGAACCTGAACATGCTATACAACAACCATGTGAGAAATGTTTTGTACAATGTACACGAATCGGAGAGGGGAAGGGCTTCCCTGGGTTGGACCCATAAGGGAGATGGAATGCTATGGGAAGGACTGGATGCGGAAGGGATGCTTTGGGAAGGAGTAATAGAGGAAGTGTTGCTCTGGGAATGGCTGGACGGTGGGAGGTCTGTTCTGGAGAGGTCTGGAAGGGGAAGTGTGCTGTGGGATGGACTGGAATGGGGGAAGAATACACAGACACACACAGACACACACACATCTCCAGTTACCATATTCCCACTCTACTCATCTCCTCCCAGCACCATCCAATTATCATTTTTCTCCCCCTCACCCTTTCTCCTCCCTTTAGTCTCATCTGAGAACTATCAAATCCAAATGACTTTTATCAAACTGTTCCTAAAATTCATTCTCTCATTCCCTTGGTCACGACGGTACGATTTCTAACATTACCAGGGGCATTGCCTGCCTGTGAAATTTTCGACTTCAGTCATCGGTAACCCTGTTACGTTTTCATTAAAGATTTTCTGGAATATGAAACATGTTTCAGTAGCTGCGAAAACCATCTCACCGTTGCTTTGTATTGATAATATTATTGATGAGTAGGACAAGGAGAAGGAAGGCAATACTGCTTACTCTGTTGCAACTGATGATTTTAATTATGTTGATGGGGTGCGCAAAAGACCACATTTTTTTTTTTTTTTTGGCATAACGACTAAGTGAATTACAAGTCCATTAGCAGATTTCAGTTTAGGACTGATTTATCCGAATGTGTTTGTGATTACTATTTGTGTGTTACACGGTTTTTACACCAGTAGTAGCCCGTCTATACATTGTATATATATATGTGCTATGTCTTTAATCCTATATGTATGTGTACACACACACACACACACACACACACACACACACACACATACATACACACACATATACACGCACAAACATACACACATATACACGCACAAACATACACACATATACACTCATACACATACACACATATACTCACACATACACACACCCGCACATACACACACACACACTCACACACATACATACACACACACATATACACACATACACATACGCACACATACATACACACACATATACACATACATACACACACTTACACTCCTAAACACGTACACAAAAATACACACACATACACACACACACATACACACACAGATACACATACATACACACATACACATAGACAAACGTACACATACACGCACAAACACACATACATACACACACACACACACATACACGCACATTCACGGACACACATACACCACACACACACACATGCACCACACACACACACATACTCACACACATACATACACACATACACACACACATACATACAAACACACACGTACATACACACATATACACGCACAAACATATACACACATACACATACACTCACACACACACACACACATACACACACATACATACACATACACATACATACACGCACACATACACAGACACGTACATACACTTACGCACACATGCATACCCACACATACACACACACATATACATACATACACACATACACTCACAAACACGTACACATATACATACACATACACACACACACATACATATACACATACAGACAAACGTACACATACACGCACAAACACACATACACCACACACACACACCACTCACACATACACACACATACACACAAACACACACATACATACACACACACAAACACACGCACACACACTACACACACATACATACACACACATACATACACACACACACATATATACACGCACACATACAGACACACCTGCACACACACACATACACACACATATATACACACATATATACACACACACATACAGACATACATACACACCTACACACACATACATACACATACGCACACATACACGCACACACACTCATACACGCCACACACATACACACCATACACACATACAGACGTACACACACACCACACATACACACACACATACACACCA